>NC_087206.1:44826618-44851618 GCF_015104395.2 Macrobrachium nipponense | reverse complement strand
AGCAGTCTACGAACTAATCACACAATTACTCAAATCCTCGAGTTCACCATTCTAAACCCCTCAGAGCAAGAAGGTCACCTGGAAGTCATGAAAGGCAACATGAAAAACTTTGGATAAAACTAAATTAAAAGCAAACCTTAATCGTGCAAAATCTTTTCGAATTACAAAATGCATAAACATCAAACATTCTTCAAAATACTAACATCAACCAAATATCTAAAAGTTATATATAAACATGGATTTTAAGATTTTAATAAGAGTTCATGATCCAAAACTAAAATGGAATGGGAACTGAAAACTAATACTCTAAACCAGAAGTAATCGTCCTAGAGTTTTCCATAAAGATCAAACTGACCTAAACCGAAAACTTAGTTACATATGAAGAACTGACCAAACTAATATATTCCAAAAAATTGCTTTTGAAATCACAGTATTAGGGCGCGAAGTAACTAAAGCCAGAGTGGGTCAAGCCAATAAATTCAACCATAAAAACACTAAATATATGGCTTACTAATGCAAGTTAACTGTTAAGACAAGAACTCAAAACAGTTTTATACAACCATCAGATTTAAACAAACCATTGAAGATGTACAAAACATTAAATGCGACGCTAATCTACTGAAATTACTAGATTATAAATTTTAAAAATTGCGAGTAATAGTAAAGTTAAAGCTCACGGTCATCTGCAACGGAAAACAAAAATAAAAAAACTCCAAGGACTCGCACAGTAGGCCAACACGCCTACTATGCAAGTCCTAAGGAGCCCCTCCACCCGATCAGGGGCACCGCCCCCGATGGGGTGGAGGAAAAAAAATGGATACTGAAGTTCTGAAGAATCTCGGGAGAGCAGCAGTTTTTTTCTTTTTTCAGCCAGTCTTGAATTTCATCGTAGCATCCTGAAATGTTTAAAGAGCATTAAAAAGTTAACTAAATTTAAAAAATGTCTAAGGCCATTTAAGTAGTTTTGACAAAATTGTTTAAAGTAAATTTTCTTCAAGTTTACATACCAACGCCAACAATTTTGTTGTTGTCCTTATAAGGAAAAGGATTACTCTTAATAATTAAACATCCATTTAATTCAAACGAAACTAAGTTGCTAAAACTGGTTGTGATGAAGTAGATACACAACAATGGGAAAAGTTAGTTTTGCTGTATTTTTCTTGCTGTATATTTCTTACTGTAATAAACCACATTCCAACACTTAGGTCCTCGGCAAGATCTGATAAAGAAAAAAATATACCAAAAATAAAGAAAAGTATCAATCTCAGATTTTTATCACAATGTATTAGAGATCTACGGACAGGCAAAGGCAAAACTTTCACGCAAATAGCACAAGCTTAGGTCATCGGCAAGATCTGATCAAGAAAAAATATACTAAAAATAAAGAAAAGTATTAATCCTAGATTTTTATCACAATGTATTAAGAGATCTACGGACAGGTAAAGGCAAAACTTTTACGCAAATGGCACAAGCTTATGTATCCTTAAAATAAAAATAACTCGCCGACAATAAACGTTACAGATACTTAACTCATCCCGTAGGGACCACATGGAGACAGCGAGATGAGAAAAGTACGAGTTTGTGGAACAAGATAGGTAACTGCCTCACCGGCAGTCACTGAAACCAGCCCATGGCGTCGAACTTCAAAAGTGAAAAATAAAACATGTTAAAAATACTGGATAAATACTGCAAAGTTACCAGAGAAATATAAGCCGTGCTTCGTCTACAAAAAGCACATTAAAATAAATAATCGTGGTCAAGGTACTCAAAAATGTACAGCCACCTTGAAAATACACGAAGTTGGCGTTAAATAAAATAGAAAAAGCACAAAACCTTAAAAGGGGATTCAACTACAATGTTAACTTGAAATACAGTCAAGTGAAATATCACTCCCTGTCAATTTTTTCCAAATCTACGTCGGAGCACATGAACTGAAATGGACGACCGCTAAACCACTAATCGTACCGATACTTCTACCAGTCGACTGTCAAAATGAAAGAAAACTTTCCATGACCGAAAATCAGCTTTCGATGACGTCACCAGACAAGTGCGCTGCGCAAAGGACCCTGGAACCGCATAAATTCAATAGTCGGTCGACACAAACTCGCGTAAAGGAAACTAGCGTCTTCATTTGAGTCTTTCCAAAAATAACCTCGGCTGGTACAAAACAGATTTTGCGGAACGAATACTGAGTTATAAGAAAAATTGCTTAAACAAAAATCTAACCTACACGATAGAATTTAGTTCGTGGATTTCCATTATGGTACATTAATGTTATTCATATAAAAATCATTAAACCTGGATTTCAAGGAATCGAATCCAACATAATCTCTGAGTGAAACTTCTGTCGGGATCGACAGATTGTATCAATATTAACTGCACAGTCATTCCTTGTAAACCTGAAAACTTAAGTTAAATAAATCCTTTTTAATTCTCTCTCTCTCTCTCTCTCTCTCTCTCTCTCTCTCTCTCTCTCAGACGCCAACTGGTTTTCCGCTCCCATCATCAATTTAAATTGAGGGAAACAGATCCAGTCGCCTTGTTGTGGAAGTGGGAGAAAATAAACAAGCTAAGATAAGACTTCCTAAGCACTTTTATTCTCATATTTATTTCGCATACTTCCTTAACTGCACATTTTACACTCAAACCCTATCGTCAACAACAAAATTTTTACGATTACTTTCTTAACGACATTAGAATATGGAGACTTTATTGTATGCTGAAGAAAAATGCCTTCTTACCACTCCTCCTTCTTGTTCCTGAATTTTCTTAGGGTGTGACATTTGTTGGGTCTTCCATTAGTTACTTGTTCAACTGCTTCGGTGTTTCATAGTCAGCGAATTCGAAACTCTCTGGATGGCTGAGGGAATAGATTTTTGTGCACGATAGTACCATGATAATGTGGTGATGACTACCAATAGTACAATCCCATGGCCTGAAAATAATTCTTTTCTAGCTTTTACTCATAAAAAAAATGGACCAGAGAGCAACTAGACATTTGAAAAAAGTTGTTGACAAACGAATGTTTCTATAACCACCAGTTGCTAGGAAAAGTTTATATCACTCACCTCACCGAACAGTTAAATAGCATACACTCACATTCAACTGCTTCCAAATTGATAAAACATGATTCCAGCTAAAAAGAAAAAAAAAGCCACAGGTAATAAAGTCACAAAAAAATCACGGGCAAAAATGCCACATAAATCTCTCCTAGATAGTGACCCCAAAAGGTTTTAACCTAGTATATATCCAACTTCGGAAAGTGTTTAGTACAAGCGCATTGGGGATTTTTTTTAACCAGGTACTATGTATCCACCGTTGCAGCATGTTTAGCACAAGCGCATTAGGGATTTTTTTACCCAGTAAGTATCCACCTCTGTAGCATGTTCAAGTACAAGCCTATTGGGGATTTTTTTTTAGCCTGGTATGTATTCACTTTTGAGATGTGTTTAGTACAAGTCCACTGGGGCTTTTAAGTACAAGCCCATCAGGGATTTTTTTTTGCCCTGCATGTATCCACCTTTTTTAAACCCTGTATGTTCCCACCCTTACAGCATGTTTAGATAAAATCCCATTGGGGATTTTTTTAAGTTGGTATATATCCACTTTTGCAGGGTGTTTTAAGTACAATCTCATTGGTAATTTTTTTTTACCCGGTATGTATCCACCTTTGTTGCATGTTTAGTACAAGTCCATTTGGGATTTTTTTACCCCGTACGTATCCACTTTTGCTGCATGTTTATTACAAGTCCGTTGGGGATTATTTTACCCGGTATGTATCCACCTTTGCTGCATGTTTAGTACAAGTCCATTTGGGATTTTTTTACCCTGTACGTATTTACTTTTGCTGCATGTTTATTACAAGTCCGTTGGGGATTATTTTACCCGGTATGTATCCACCTTTGCTGCGTGTTTAGTACAAGTCCATTTGGGATTTTTTTTACCCTGTAAGTATCCACCTTGCTGCACATTTATTACAAGTCCGTTGGGGATTTTTATTACCAGAAATGTATCCATCTTTGTGGCGTGTTTTTAATAACAAGTCCATTGAGGATTTTTGTTTACCCAGAATGTATCACTTTTGCGGCACATGGAGATTATTTTACCTGGAATGTATCCACCTTTGTGGCATGTATAGTACAATCCCGATGGGGATTTTTTTTTTACCTAGTACGTATCCACTTTCACACAGCGTGTTTATACAAGTACGGAGGGGATATTTTGAATCTGGTATGCATCCACCTTTGTGACGTTTAAGTACAAGCCCATCGGGGCTTTTTTTCCTGGTATGTATCCACCTTTGCAGTGTGTATAATACAATTCTGTTTGGGATTTTTTTTTAACCCGGTATGATCCACCATTTGCAGCATGTACAGTACAGGCCCATTGGGGTTATTTTATTTTTTCTACCTAGTACGTTCCCACTATTGCGGCATGTTTAAGTACAATCCCGTTGAGGATTTTTTTTTTACCTGGTGTAGCCGCCCTTGTAGTGTGTTCAAGTACAAGCCCGTTGGGAATTTTTTTCTGAACCCGGTATGTATCCACCTTTGCTGCATGTTTAATAAAAGTCGGTTGTGGATTTTCTTTTACCCGGAATGTATCCACCTTTGCGGCATTTATACAACAAGCCCATTGTGGTTTTTTTTCCACTTGTGGAGTGTTTTAGTACAATCCGTTGGGGATTTTCACAAAGACATATGCAAAACACTATAGATATCATAAAGATAATAAAACCCAAGAAATATTTTGAAATTTTTTCTCTGTAACTTTACTACCGCTCACCGTTAATAAATTTTACTTTTTTCCTGTGACTTTATTACCGGCCACCTGATAGAGTACCCTCCTGTTTCAGCAGGGCGAAAGCTCTGAAAATTATATTGTCTGTTGCTTGCAGGCATCACTGAACTTACAATGTTGCCAGTTCACTCGACGATGTGCTCCACTTCACCGTCAACGACTAGCTTCCGGTGACTATACGAGTACAAGCATAGTCATTAGGGCTCCCTCCGGACAGGGGTCCGTGTTGACTGGTGACAAAAGTCGACTTAAGCAACCATCCATGGCACACTTGGTCATACATAATATGATATGAAAATCCGTGACAGCGTCTCAATGATAATATCACTTGTCATTCTATACTACTGTTAAACGTTTTATTTACTTGTATTTTTCCCATTTTTGCAATTACTCACAGTTTGGTTGCCAAGCTAGTTTATTTTTCAACGTCCTTTGTTCAAACACAGCAGACACTAAAAACGAAGTTGTTCGTGGAATCACATGAAATAGATTAGCAATCATATTTACATTTGCAGTTAAAAGGAAACCACCACTAAGGTTAACTTAGCGGAAAGGATGAGGGTTCTGTGATGATACAGACAGCTGAAAATGCGAACGACAATTATAATTCAAACCTTGATAAGCGAAAATATCTGAAAAGTTTCGCAACAATGTAACTGCGTTGCAAACAATCTCAGAATTTTTTGGCAGCTTCACAGTAGTTTCTTTTATGTGTAAAAAAAAAGTGGGGGGGGGGTTATATTAATGAAAGCTTGAGGCATAATGCACTAAACCAGATACTCAGTTTCAGTTTTTGAGCTTTACCAAAGGTCAGCTTCACACACACAAGACGCATCACTTCCTAATCTGCTTCAGTTCTTTGTTACAACTAGCAACTATTTGATTTGACAATTAAGAAAGCGAAAAACTGCTACAAGAATTCTATCATCTCTATTGAAAGGCCTTGTTTTCAAGAACAAGCCATCATCTGCGTTCAGGGACTGAACTAGGTACGTGTTTATTACAGTAAAAGGCCCCTCTAATCCCCCCACCCATGTAAGGATTAATTCACTTTACAAAAATTAGAAATATGTTACTGCTATCATTATGAGCCTGTGCTGCAATCAAGAAACATTCGTTAGAATGTGCTGTTAACCTGTATGTTGGCGAATCAGTTATAATACTTAATGTCAACTCTCGGCCACTAATATTTCTGTCTTACATTACTGTTAACTAGACTCCTGCAACTGTCTCTTGAACTGGTACTCTACTCTCGTGGCAATGAGTAACATATAGTCGCAAGACTGAATGGAAAGTTTCTTTATACGTGGAGCACTCGCCTCCATGTTCAGACATTTTCTCACATCATTTGAGGACTGCTAAACTTGATGAACAGTGCATTACAAGAAAACTGGAAACAAAAAGTCTTATATTTTCTAAAAGCAGAAGCAAATGGAGCGGCCAGCCTGGTGTGCCTGATCTGGCCGAGCCCAAGGAAAACAACATCCAAATAAAAGGTTGAGAAAGGATGGTCTTTAACCATGAAAGAAGCGATCGACCGCCTCTTCAAGAGGGAAACGTCAAGAATTGGGGAAAATAAATCAGGAAGGGAATTCCAGAGCTTGAGCATAGATATCTGAGCAGCGGATAAACCATATCATACAAAAGATTACTGATTTCCCCCGCAGGGTAAATGTAGAGGAGCGCTGGATGGGTGGTACCTACTTGCACCATGAGAGTACGGGGAATTCTCCCATGAACTGAACGGAATAGTGATCAAAATAGTTTTATGAAAAAACAAAAGGAGAGAGAATCCATCCTGTTTGGGAAGAAGAGGAGAGATTGAAGATGAGTAAGATCGCTGATAACAAGATCAATCTCACTTGGTAGGTGAGAGACTTTTCTGGTTGTATTACAAACTTCACTGATCTAAGAAACATACATACCTTCTAATACAACTCGTGCAAGACTAATATTGACACCAAAACCATGGACCTTCAAACTTGATTAACACTATCAACAAATTACCGTTTTTTAAGGTATATTCAACAAATATCAGCATGTTCATTTAAAAAGGTCTTTATCAAAAAAGGGATAGTTTGTTCTTTAACCAGCGTTCTTGGGGCTTTCATGACAAATGTCGTTTAGCAGTAGAAATACAATGATAAATATATTCCTTTCTTCGAAATATATTAATACCAATATTACCCTCCAGTTTTAGCAGCATTTTGCTTGACAATAAAGAATAACGTTAAAATTATTGATATCCTTGATATGTTACTCGGTACAATAAGAAAATTCGGATTTTTTTTAGGTAACGGTTTAATTGTCCAACTTAATTCTTCTGCTTTCAATAATTTTTCTTTTGGAGTTATGTTCAAGAATCAAGAATAAGATTTGTAAAATATAAGCTGAGGATATTTAAACCATCAAAATTCAAAGAATAAATTTTGTAAGTGATTCAACCTGACTCGCACATTTCGCTGTACTATTATAGAACTCTATATCACAAGTACTCAAGAGGAGAAGGTAACAAATCCTTCCACTGGAAACATCATTTGTTCAATACCGAGAGTTGTGTAACTTAGAAATCCTCCCTCCCCGTTAATCCTTGCTACGCCAGTGTTGAATTAATTCTGGGTGCTCTTAACGTCGAAGAGATGTAATTGCTATTTTGAAGTGGTATTTTATGCATTTTCTAAAGAGGAAAGGCAAAATTCTAAAGCCTCCTAGAGGCACAGCTTCAGAAAAAAAAACTCCTATTTTCTTGGGTGTCACAGCTAGAGCAGTTTTCGGTTAAAGTCACACTTTCTTCGATGAACTCTCTTTTTTAACGAGTCCAAAAACTTTCAATCACTGATAAAAACCTGTACTTGTCAGGTTGTGCGCTTTTCTGTGCCCAGATTCTTCTTCTTGGTATCATTCTAAGAGTAAAAAGTCCAGGCTACGAGCTGCATGATTCTCCAACTTTAAAAGTTTTTTTGTTTGTTTGTATGGTGTTTTTACGTTGCATGGAACCAGTGGTTATTCAGCAACGGGACCAACTGCTTTACGTGACTTCCAAACCACGTCTGAGTGAACTTCTATCACCAGAAACACACATCTCTAACCCCCTCAGTGGAATGCCCGAGAATCGTGGCAGCCAAGACCATACCGACCACGCCACTGAGGCGCTTCCAACTTTAAAAAAAGTTTAAAAGGACTCAAGTCAAAGAGTTTCCTTTCTAATAAAATTTCATCGAACATCCCAGCTGGAAATGTTTGAGAGTTTTCCCATCCAAGATAACGCTCCTAGATGAGATTTTTTATCGATTGCTTTTTGTACTTTGTCCTGATTACTTTATTGAATAGATAAGATGACATTAGAATGACAAACACAACTTCACAAGGACACACATTTCTCAGGTAAATGATTAAGCTACGCACCGACGCAGGTGATGAATAAATCAAATTACAGTAACTTGCATCGTCCAGGGCATACATATTTACATAATATATCTATATATATATATATATATATATATATATATATATATATATATATATATATATATGTATATATATGGGGGGGGGAATGGGGGTTATGGGTGTGCGTGCACATGTGTGTTTTTTGCATTTCTCCAACATACTTCAAACCAAGTTTTGCTTGCATGAATTTCTTTTTATTCGTAACTAGAAAGTCACTCACTTTACCTAGATAACGCACTGCAAGAAACTGGTCATCGTTAATTGCACTTAACCAATATGAATCGACCATGAATGCTGCCACACGGCTACACAAAAATGAGAAATAAACCCTCAGTTACACCTGGGGTTACCAAGAGTCTCCAGGTTTATAAGTACGAAGGATAAAGGGAAAATAGGAGATTGCGACTTGAGAGCCTCACATCAAATTGGAAAGACAGCACCTGCAAAAAATGAAATCAAGAGATGTGGACAGGACGTCTTATTTGTTTGTGACGCACGGTGCAAAGGAACAGGAAAAGAGACTGGAAGGGGCCAATGGTTATCTTTCTCCAGGCAGAACAGAAAAGGCATGATCTTCATGCCAAATGCAGAAAAGGCACTTACTGACTTGGAGGCAGTCAGCTGTAGATTACTGATGACAAGATTCAATCAATAACAGTGCAGTCTGGGTATTATAGTGATCTATGCACCAATAAATAAACTTTCCAAAGTACAAGCGAGGAATTCTATATAGAACTGCAAAACGCTATAAGAAAAATATCGGATAGAGGTATGTATATACTGTTTTTGGTGGTACCTGTACCTAAGGTGGCTGGAGAAATTAAAGTATTGGGGATGTAATGGGCAAGGAAGGTGTTGAAGAGAAAGCAAACTGAAGAGCAAAATTTACTTTACTAGGTTTTTTGTGATACAAATAATCTTGAAATTAAAGGTATTCTTCTCCGCTACCATGACATCCATAATACACTTGGACATTTCTAAATAGATCACATAACTATTAACTGAGAGAGAAAAAGAATACCAAGGAATGTGAGGAGCTATAGAGAAAAAGGATGTCGTCATTACCACTTTTGACCTTAAATCAAATGCACTCAACAAAAAAGTTGACAAAATATCTAGATTTATTACAATCAGGCTTCTTCAAAATTAACATCGGGGAGATTTTGAAACTGAAGGTAAAAATAGATTTGCGGGAATAAAAACCATATCTGAGGAGGTGAACATAAATGATTACTGGATTAACATAAAAAAGGTCTCTTAGTCTTACCATACAGCCGGAAGAAATTTCAATTTTTCCTTGAAGAAGAAACTTGAAGAAATTACTCAGCCTGATCTGTGGTGGACTAAATCGGTACTATCATCTATAATTGGATCAGACTTGTCTTCCTTTCCACCACCACAAACAGATGAGGGTAAATTGGTTACTGACCCTAAGGAAAAGGCTGAATTGCTTCTTCGAGCTTTTGAAGCTAAGCAATCAGCTGAGGATGTCACTCTCCCAGCTACTTCTCGTCCTGAAGCTATTCTCACAAAATTTACATTTAGCTCAAGAAAATTTTGGATAATCTTGATAGCTGAGGTGGGGAAGACCCTGATGGTTTCTTCCCTTTGTTTAAAAAAAAGGTTTCTAGTGTGTTGTCTCCCAAGATTAGTAGATTCTATATATAAATTTGTATGGCAGCATAGTAGCTTTGTAGATGAGCGCAAGCTTAGCAATTATTCCTGTTCCAAAGAATGGCATATCTGCAGACTGCAGTAACTACAGGCCAATTTCTGTTCTCCATGTGCACTCCAAAGTTGCTGAAAAAGTTATTTTTAAGCCGCTATATAGGTATGTGGATTGCTAGCCGATTGTCAATATGCATATAGGATGCAGTTAGGTACCTACAATGTTTTTTTAGACTTGTCATTTGCGAGAGAACCTTGATAAAGGTTTTGTGTGCTGAGTAATTCAAAGAGATTTTAGTGCTGCTCTCGATTCAGCAAATCGCAAGGCACTTATTTAAAAACATCAGAATCTTGAGTGGGTAGATATGTTTTAGGACTGCTTCAAGATTTCCTTACAGGTAGGCAGCAGCTGTTGATGGGATCTTTAGTGAACCAAGATCCATTGTTATTTTCAGTGTATACAAGTGATATGCTTGTTGGCTTGGAAAACATACATATATATAAAATATATGTATGTATGTATGTATGTATATACATATATATATATATATATATATATATATATATATATATATATATAATAGATATATATATATATATATATATATATCTATATATATATATATATATATATATATATATATATATATATATATATATATATATATATATCTATATATCTATATATATACTCTATATATATATATATATATATATATATATATCATATATACATATACTATAAATGATGCTCTGTTTAGGAGAGAAATTTATCCAGTATTACAGGACATCCTTTTTAAAAAGAATCAGCCCAGACATCCATGGTAAGCAAACCACTCTACCAGCTACGAACAGGGCAAACATGGTATATTTGTCAGCATCCATAAACAAATAATCCGCCTTCATCATTACCGTATCATCTTCACATTCAATTTTATTTAAGGTTATTCTTCTGCATTCTCTCCCTCCCAGAGACGGTCTTCCCGACAAAGAATCGCTGCGGAAGTGCGCGCCAACAGCAACATTGAGCCGCCGCCTCTTCTCCCCTCCTCTTTCTTCTTTGTAATTATTGGAGTGGAGAATTGATCCTCTCTCTCTCTCTCCCTCTCTCTCTCCTCTCTCTCCCTCTCTCTCTCTGTCTAGAAAACAACAATGACAGTTCGAAATTATTCTTGATTGAGTAGTTGTATTCACCAAACAGACCATCTTTACCAAGGTAATTTATACATATATATATATTGCATATAATATATATATATATATATATATATATATATATATATATATATATATTATATATATATATATATAAATACGTTGATCCACAATAAGCTGTAGGCCTCGTTGCTAAGTAACCAAATGGATCCTAGCCTACGTAAAAATATCTTTTAATCCTTCGGTCCAGCCCTAGGAAAGCTGTTAATCAGCTCAGTGGTCTGATTAAACTAAGATAGACTTTTTTCTGCTACAAATGTCGTTTAATGATCCAATTCGCGGTACTTTGGATTCGGTCTTAGAACGTTAACTGGAGGTCGTTGCTGGGTGCTGTCGGGTGTTCGAGTCACTTCGTTGCAAAAACATTTGTCACTTAAAATCCTCTTGTGATCAATCGGAAGTAGGACGACATTTGTAGCTTTAGCTTAATATATGTATAAAAAACACGATTTTACACACATATATACGATATACAGTACACATACATACACACAGATAATATATATATTATATATATATATATATATATATATATATATATATATATATATATATATTATATATTATAAGGTATCAATACAGGACAAGTAGTGGACCTCGCCCGACCGTCCTTGGGGACCCATGGCTGGCCTCGCCCGCCTGTCCCAGGACCCATGGGGGCCGGGGCCCTCGCCAGCCCCTCCTAGGTGCCATGGCGGGTCCCCGCCCATCCCTCCTGGGGACACCCATGGCAGACCTCGCTCGCCCATATCCGGGACGCTTGGCGAGCCTTGAACGCCATCCCGTGACCCATGGTGGGTCCCTGCCCGCCCATCCCAGGAACACGTGGCAGACCTCGCCTGCCAATCCCAGGACCCATGGCCAGCCTCCCCACCACCCGCCTGTCCCGAGACCCGTGGCCAGCCTCGCCCTGCCTCCTGGGACTCGTGGCCAACCCGTTCCGCCTGTCCCAGGACACATGGCAGACCTCGCCCACCCGTCCCGGGACTTGTGACCAGCCCCACCCACCCGTCACGGGACACATGGTGGACCTTGCCCTTCTGTCCCAAGATCTGTCGCCAGTTCGGCCTGCCCATCCAGGGACAGGTAACAGACCTTGCCCGCCATCCCAGGACCCGTGGCTTGCGCCGCCCGCCCATCCCGGGACACATGATGGACCTCGTCTGCCTGTCCCGGGAACTGTTGCCAGCCCCACCTGCCCGTCTTGGGAGATGTGGCGGACCTCACCCACCTATCCCAGGACCTGTGGCCGGCCCTCGACTGCCCATCCCAGGACCCGTGACGGACCTCACCCGCCTGTCCCAGGACCCGTGGCCAGCCTGCCTGCCTGTCCCGGGACACGTAGCAGACCTCGCCCGCCCATTCCCAGGACACTTGGTGGACCTTACCCTTCCCCTTACTCTCCCATCCTGGGACCTGTGGTGGCCCTGCTCACCTGTCACAGGACAAGGCGTGGACCTCGCCCGCCCATCCCAGGATACGGCAGACCTCGCCCACCGGTCCTGGTACCCATGGCCGGCCCCGCTAGCCCATTCCAGGACACATGGCAGACCTCGCCCGCCCATGCCGGGACCCGTGGCCGGCCCCGCCTGCCTGTCCCGGGACACATGGCGGACCTCATCCGCCCATCCCAGAACCTGTGGCCAGCCCCACCTGCCCGTCAAGGGACACGTAGTGGACCTCGTCCACCCATCCCAAGACCCGTGACCGGCCCTGTCCGCCCATCCCAGGACCTGTGGCCATCCCCAGCCATCCGTCCCAGGACACATGGCGTACCTCGCCCACCGGTCCCAGGACCCTTGGCTGGCCCCGCCCGTCCGTCCTGGGACATGTGACAGACCTCGCCCGCCCATCCTGGGACCCATGGCCGGCCCTGCCCACCCGTCCCGGGACCCGTGGCCAGCTCTGCCCACCCGTCCCAGGACACGTGGCGGACCTCACTCACCTGTCTTGGGACTTGTGACGGGCTTCACCCACCAGTCATGAGATAGAGCAACAGCTATGCTTAGCCTTAGAACCAGAATATGCCACTAGATCCTCTCAATTCTCCTGGGGCTTCTCTGAATTATCTGCTTCTTCTGGCACCTCCACGAATCCTACTCAATCCTCTCAATTCTCCTGGGGCTTTGAATCCTCTGCTTCTTATCCTGGCACCTCTACGAATTTTACTCATTCCTTTCAATTCTCCTGGGGCTTCTCTGAATCCTCTGCTTCTTCTCCTGGCACTTCCACGAATCCTACTGAATCTTCTCAATTCTCCTGGGGCTACTCTGCTCCTCTGCTTTGCTTCTCCAGGTAAACGCTCCACGAATCCTCTCATTTTCCTCACGGTTTCTACAATCCTCCCATTTTCATTTTCCTTTCCCTCCCAGGAATCAATAAAACTCTAAGAAAACATTTCCTTCAAGGTTAACAAACTAAACTTATTACAAAATAAACATCAAACTTTCCATACAACAAACATTCTCCTCAAATTTTTCACATCTGATCCGTCTGAGCGAGGCCAGCACAGACTTGATCGCACCATTCCTTGAAGATCGACAGCAGCTTCTGCAGTTTCCAGTTGTCCTTCTCGAATCTCCAGGCGCCTGTATCTCTCCTAGAGGTTCTTCAGGTCGCAGACCAATTTCTCCTTCGCTCCTCGCAACTGTCGAACCTAATCTTCCAGCTGATCGTTCCATTCGCCCTGGACGCCGGCCTTCGTCTCCAGCGACTCCAGGCGACGAGTTCGTTCCTCTAGAAGGCATGTGGAGTCTACACTCTTCTTTCGAGATATCTTCCACTTCCTTATGCAGGCGCTGGAACCTCAGCTCGATGTCTTTCCTGTCGGATTCCCGTTTTTCAGTCTCGTCTTTTTGCTCCTGGATGAGCCTCGCCATCCGCGCTGCTTCTGCGATCTTTAGCTGCAGGTCTTTCTCCTTCTGTCGTAGGAGTTTCTCAAGCCTCTCAAGCAGGTAGTCCGCCTCTGCCAACTGCCCTGTCACTTCCCTTATCTTCTCACATAGAGCATCGTTTCTCTGCCCAATTTCCCTCGCGTTGTCCTTCAGCTGCTGATTTTCTTCTGCCATCTTGAGGATCTTGTCTTCCAGCTGCCGTTTCTCCCTCTTCTCTTGATCGTTCTCCCTCAGAACAACGTTTCAGCTTCGAGCGAGTGGGCCCTGTCTTGCCAGGCCTGCGGTTTTGCAAAACACCTCCCTTCCCGCCCGCCTTCTCAATCTCTTCATGGTAGTCGAGCCTCTGTTGCAGCTGAAGAATTGTCCTATCCAAGTTCACGCGTTCAGTTCCTTTTCCTTGGGTTTTTCAGCTCTATCATGAGTCAGGAGAAACCTCACCAGCGAATAGGCAGCCACAGCAAACAAGATGACTTTTCCTCCGTATTTCAAACAACATCTGGACAACAACGTCCCAACAACAGCTGCTGCCAAAGCCAGGTAATGCCACATTTTCTTTAAAACTGGAATCCATATCGGAGGTATGTTACCTACAGAGGTAACATACCCAGTTTATTTACTCTCCTCTCTCTCGATTTTTCGTCGATTTTCTATATTCCACGAGAGATATTTGGATTTATCAAAATATAGCTGGAAAGATTCTGAAAATTTTTTAATTATGTCTTGTCCCTGGTGTTATAAATTGCTGAAATCTCCTCTCTCTCTCTCTCTCTCTCTCTCTCTCTCTCTCTCTCTCTCTCTCTCTCTCTCTCTCGAACCTATGGAATCCGTAAAGAATCTTGGAGTGCACTTCGATAAATACATGACATTTGAAAAACATATTGATGAACTGCACAGAAAAGTTATGGGGACACTTATTTATCTCAATAGACTAAAAAATTTATTCGAACCAGAAACTCGCCTAATCGTAGTGCAATCATTAGTATTAAGTTTAATTCATTACTGCTATATAATATGGGGTTCAACAAGCAACGTCCTTATGCAACGAGTACAAAAACTTCAAAATTTTGCGGCTCGGGTTGGCCAATGGGTACAGTGAGAAAATATGATCTAATATCTCCAATTTTGTACTAGAACTGGGTTGGTTGAAAGTGAAAAACAAGTACACTTTTGATGTTTGTGTTTTGGTTTTTAAAGTTTTAAAAAATGTTTTTCCGAACTGGCTTTTATAATTTTAGAACCGTTGACTCGGTGACAGGGATGACTACAAGACAAGCAAATAATCTAGTGTCCAGAAGAGCCAATACCGATATAGGATCAGGGAAATAATACTAAAGGTCCACAGTTATGGAATAGTTTACCTGGCTCATTGAAAGACGAAGAATCCCTAAGATCTTTTAAAAATAAACTAAGAAAACACCTTTTAAACAATAAATTAAGCTTCGTAGATAAGTTTTATAGGAAAACAACCGTACCTGACATTAGCCACGTCTCACGTCAATAACCGCTTTTTAAGACATACCATTATCTATGAAGAACATTTTATGTTGGAGTAATTTTACTAATTATTGTTTCTAGAACAATGTTTTATAACCGAAATTGTGATTTCCTAATTCAGGTTTTGTATATATGTATGTATGTGTATATGTATATATAGATATGTATAGTATGTATGTGTGTATGTTGTTATAGTATACTATGATTTTATTGTTTAATAGCTTTAATGTGCGCTTTCTAAACCTTGTTGATCACCTGATGTAAATAGAAAAACCCAATGTATTATTGGAATAAAGGATATTATTATTATTATTATTATTACTCTCTCTCTCTCTCTCTCTCTCATATCTTGTCCGAAGGTCTGGAATTCTTCATTTGTTCCTTCATTTAGATTTAAGGCTTTGCATTCGATAAAGTTTAGAGAGAGAGACTTTATTTTTGCGTAGAATAACAGTGTATTGGTATATTCACCTATGACAGTGCACGCGAAATCACTCCTTTTGGAATATAATAGGAAATCTAGTGTGTGTACTACCATGCTTCGTGTATAATGCTTAAATTGAGGTTTTTATTAATATTATTCGGTCCATCTAGGTATATATATATATATATATATATATATATATATATATATATATATATACATATATATATATATACTATATATATATATATATATATATATATATATATATATATATATATATATATATATATATGGTATAATGTCCCAAAGACTGGTCACTTTTTAGACATGCTGTCTACGAACGAGGAACGCCAAAGGACAGGAATGAATCAAAAGTACTGAAGCAGAAATGCGCTCACCTGAAAAGGGCAATTGAGACCCACCACAAATGACAATAATGACCGCCTTCAAGAAAACACCGAGCATGTGCACGTGTGTGTGCGTGTGTGTGTGTGTAATATACGTGATGCTTCAACATTACCAAGACAGAGAGAGAAAAAAGGGTTACAGTTGTTAATGATGATGTTTTTCAGGATCACAAACCGTGGTCAGGTAGTTTTTCTTCTTTCTTTCTTCGACATCGCGTATTCAGAAACCCGACATTTTTCTCCTTAAAGGAAATAGTGATGGCCACAGATATGAGTAACACTAGATCAACGTGAAATGACGGGTAACAGTGTTGTATTTTATAATGTCCTTACATTTTACGAGTATCTGTTTATTTATTTAGTTATTTGTCCATTTATTTTTTTTCTTTTCCAATAATTGATCTCTGTCTGTTTATCTGTTACTTTCTGTTACTTCTTTCTAATGAACACCATAATATTCTTTGGAAGCTTGAATTTCAAGCCGGTGACCCCTGTAGTGGGCTTGTTCCATATGAATACGGTTCATCTTCCGTATATAATAATAATAAAAATTAAACATACATAAAAAGTAAGGTTGTAAACCCCCATCCCTTTCTACCCTTTTCTTATTTTTTCGTGCCTGGGCAAGAACAGGAGCACTGGTTGCCCGTCTCAACTAACCCTAACAATTCGCACGTCCGTCAACAATCGTTATTCCAATGAGTAACGAATTTTTGTTTTTGGCTACATTCACTAACACAATACTCGTGCGTACCGTTGGCCACTTGTTTCTTGAGGATATGCAGACACCGGATGTCTGATACCATTAAGAAGGTTTTCTATTTCCTATGATTTCGTGAACTAGTTTATCGTCCAAGTTGTTTATTATTATTATTATTATTATTATTATTATTATTATTATTATTATTATTATTATTATTATTATTATTATTATTCTAAAGATGAACTCATTTATATAGAACAAGCCCACCCCACCACGGGTGCCATTGACTTGGAATTCAAACTTCCAAAAGAAAAATATTCTGCCGTCACTATAAAGATTGTAATAACAAAGGTAATGGGATATACAGAATGAAGAGATCACAGAGAGAGAGAGAGAGAGAGTTTCTATTAGTGGCTTGTGTTTGTGATAGTTAATTTTTCAAAATCATTTTCACAAACAATTTACAATTGTTAACAAATGTTCCCCTACTCAAACATTCTTCATTTCAATTGAACGTTTGCAACAAGTAAGCAAACACAAATACAAACATACACGCACACAAGCACATCCTTATAGTGCTACCATTCTATACCATCTTTCTTCGTAACTAGAGTGAATGTCACTTTCAAATTATCACAGGAAATAGCAACACTATTAGCTCATACCGAAACAACGAAATCAAGTTGAAAGTCAAGTGTTTGTTAAGCAGACATCTTACGTTGACTTAAAGGACTGACAACGGTCTACAAATAGCACCGCATGGTCTAACAATGAAATGAACTAGGCCTATACATAGTTTATTCACATTCTGGTCCGAGCGGCTGAGATCCTTCCCGGGCAAAGTCCAGCAGCGATCTGTCATAAAATCGTTGCCTCGTTGTTTACCCGTCCACAGACATGCGATCACCTGTCAGTTGGTCGAAAGAACTTTAGGTAATTCCATCAGTTCTTCAATAATCTGGTGAGAGGACTGACTCCGTCTACAAACTGTCGCCCACACGTACGTTTTAACGTCAGTTTCAATGAACTGACAGGGAGACTGACAAGTAAACCTGTGCGTGAATACCCGGCCTTACGTTTTAACGTCAGTTTCGATGAACTAACTGATGGACTAAAAGGTAAACCTGGGCGTGAATACTCGGTCTTATACGCAACTCCTGGTATAGATGGTCTTTCCATTGAGTTTTATCTTACATACTGGGATATCATAAAGAATGGATTTATAGAGGTATTGAAATGCATCAAAACACATTTTGAGTTTTCGGTATCCAAAAATTGAGGTGTAATTGAATTAATCCCAAAATCATGAGACCTGTCAAAATGAGAGGAATAGTGACCTATTACTTTATTAAATTCTGATTACAAAGTCTTTACGAAGATATTAAAGAACAGGCTTCACTTAGTGACTGATAAGGTGGTCTCCAAACTTCAATTCTGCGTTGGTTCTGGTAAGTCAATTGTTTATTGTAATAACATTAGAGATATATGATTCATTATGTCAATAATGATAAATCAAAGGCAGCCTTGCTCAGTCTAGACTGGTCGAAGGCCTTTGATAGAGTAAATATTGATTTCCTATTGAGGGTTATGCAGAAATTAGATTTTTTCAGTTGAATTGATTAAAGGATCTGTTAGACAAGAATGTCCTTTGGCCATGGCTCTATTCCGTCTTGTTCAAGAAGCTTTCTATAAAGCCATTCAGTACGACAGTGAGGTGCAGGCTCTTGATAATTTAGGTGACAGGTTTTGCAGATGACTCAAATATATTCATTACATCAGATAATGCTTTTTATTAACAAAGTGACTTGAAATTGTGAATAAATTCGAAAATGCAACTGGAGCCTTGTTTAACAAAAAGAAAACTGTTATCATTTATATGTATGCATAATTATTATGATTAAATTTGCTAGAAAGAGATGACGTAAAACTTACACTGTAGTGTTTAGCCCCTATACTGTAAAAGACTAAGTAACCGAACATCATGATCAGAAAATCCGAAGAGCAGGAACGAAAATGAACAAAATATATAGACATCTGGACAGCTGAACTGGAATGTCAGGGAACAAAAACTCCCCGATAATTTTCTTGAATTTTGTAAGGAGAAAATTTAGAACCTAATTAATACTTGTGTTGAAACACCGAATCGGATAAATACTACACTGCAGACAAACGATATACTAACGAAATTTAACCATATAAACAACGTTGTTATTATTATGATTATTAAACTGACAAAGAAAATAAATTGTGCAACTGATCCGATGTCAAATCTGAACTTACTAGGGTTCAAATATTTCCATGCTTAGTATGATAGTGAAAGCGATCAATCAATGTCAGTATCTCAGAAAGCAAGTTCCCCACAGCTGAGAAAGCGGCTGTTGTTTAAACAAACAACTCTACATATAATCAAAGTTGAACTTCATACAGGCCTCTTTAGAATTTATCTTTTATTTACAAAATGCTAGAATATGTAACGTAATTCGTGAACGGATAAAAAGTTATTTGGAAAGGGCACGTGCTTTACTGGATTGTTAGTCGGTTTAAAAACAATATCGTACAAAAGCCGTTGTAAGTTCTGTTGTCAACGTCCTATTCGAAACAATAGTTAACGCAAATATGGTATTTTGGAGGTGCTCGATCTCAGCGCTGTTTTTGGTCCAGTTATTCATGAACCTCTTCCAAATTATTTACGATCAACTGGTATTACTTAGGGTGATTTTGAATATACAAAAGCTACCTGGTAGACAGAAAATACTGCGTACAAATAGGGACTCACCTTATGAAACATTAAAAAGAGAAGCAGCTCAAGGCAGTGTAATAGGTCCAATTTCATCTTGTATTATGAAACATGCTACAGGAACGTAATGGTCAAGTTCAAGCTATTTGCAGATGATATCCAGTTTTGTTTTTGCATAAACGATATTAAGGATACAAATGAGATAATAAATGATGCCCTCACCAGTGTAAGGAATGAATATCATTGAAGCTGTTGAAATCAATCAATCAGTTTGAAATCATCAACAAATTCTTTTAAAGTTTCCCCTTTAACACAACCAAGGACGTCGGACTCTTCCACGTCCAAGTTTTAAGACAGGTGATCCATGGTCCTTGACGGTGACGCCAAGAGCAATCGGTACTTCTCGGAAAGAAAAATATTTAGTCTTTAGTTGGCCTTGGACGTCGACTCTGTTTGGAGTCGGGATCACTTAAGTGTCGTTGTTACCAAATTCGTCTTTGGGTCTGTTCTTCGCTAATGAGCAGTGGGAGTATTTCCTTTGATTTTGCTATTGGAATTTGGTAACGAGCGTGTTAAGGTCTACGTTTAGTTAGAGACTCACTAAGGCTTTGCAAAGGTAAAGAATGTCGTGCACTATACTTTTTCTAACTTAATATCTTTGCAGCATAATTTCAGTTATTTCCCCATTATTGTAAGGGTTCATGGGTGCGTTACGTAGTCGCTTGTTTCAACAGGCATATCTTTGTTTCTTGAATGCTTTTTAAATTTTACCAGTTTCAGATTAGAATACATTGGTATTCTTAAGTATTTCATGTTTAGTTTTTCTGAATTTGGCTGTACTGAAGATAAATATCAACTTACTGAAAATGGTGGATAGCCTAGCATTAAATATTTATTTTTATCATAACATTACTTTATCCAGATTTCCGCTTCTAAACTATGAAACTGTATTTTAATTTACTTCTGCAGCATAAAAGGCCTTCAGGGCCAGATGTGGATATGATGGGCCGTGAAAATTAGTACTATTTAATTTACTATGTAATAGACTATGTACTTGGAAGTGAAGTTCCTGCTGAAATCTGTATTTTAATGAAAGCCTTTTCCCGTTTGTATCTTGTATATTTTATTAAAGCAAGTCCATATTTTGCTTAAAAATCTCATTTTAAACTACTTCCAGATATGACATCTGTACCATTTCATGAAACTACGCTTGTGAGAAATAGGTAAACATTCTCCAGCCAGAAAGTTACTCAAAATACTGAAGAAAAACTAGGTAAAGTCATGTAAACTGTACAAGTTTTCCATGTTTTTTTTTACCTCCACCCCTGCAGGGGCGTTGACCCCTGTAGGGAATGGAGGCCCCCTCCCATGCACCCGCCGATGGTCGCGGGTGCATGGTAGGGGAATTATTTTAATAGATCAATCTCCTTACATAATCATAGATTCATTTGGCATTAAAAATAATTGCTCTTTGAACATTTTTGGGGAAATTCACCATATCAGATATGTGAATGTATATATAATCACCATCCTCGAAAAATATATGAAGTGCTTTTGTGTACTTTTATCACTTTCTATAAAATTGAAACTGTATTGGGCTTTTTTTAGGAAAGCCTGGAGTATTCCCTTCATAAGTTAATTCGAAGTGTAATAAACAGGGTAAATTTAGGATAGTTTTGTGCTGTACTGGTTATGCTTCTGACAAGTCATCAAAGAAAATTTAGTTTTACTGTAAGTGATCGTTAAGGCACGTTTTTAGATAGTAAAATTGCCGGTGTGGCAATTGCAGATTTTTCTTTGCCAGTGTTTTAAGTGAATTTTAGAAATCTCTCACTTTTATTAAATATTTGAATATCTTGCCAAAGACCAGTGTTGATTGGTGAAGTTTTTGTATTGAGGTGATTCGGTATTAGTATAATAATTGGCCCGTCGGTGACGTTGACGTTGAAGACGAAATACTTAAAAAACTTACTCATAATAAATACCATAAGGTCGCCCTCTCCTAGTGTTGGTTGTTTGGTGGTGTTGAGAGAACAAAAACAATTCTGTAGAGGCATTGATCCTGGTGCTAGTTTCTTTGGACGACTGGTTTTCGCGCTCGACTGCCAATCCGGTGATCGGAGTTAGATTCTCTGCTCTGCCAACGCGGAATCAGAGGAATTTATTTCTGGTGATAGAAATTTATTTCTCGATATGTGGTTCGGATCCCACAACAAGCTGTAGGTCCCGTTGCTAGGTGACCAATTGGTTCCTGGCCACGTAAAAATATCTAATCCTTTGTTCTGGTTAAACTAATATACTAAACTTTTTTTATCCTGGTGCTGACAATCGCTGAGGTGATACTTTAATTCTCTTAATAGTTATATTAAACCAGGATCTAATGTATGGTTACTCATAATATCAGTGACAGTGGATACTCCTTTTCAAGTTAACAGAAAATTTTGTTGATCCCAATCTTAACGTTCACACAATACTGAAAGATTGTGACGAGATACTTACTAAGGAGTAGATTAGAAGGCCTGGGATTAAAATGACGTTTTTGAAAACCTATCTTGTTAGGTACTATTTATTTAGCACTACAAAGATTGTTATAAGTGTTTTTACTCTTAAGTTGCTAAATTATATCCACTTAAGTGACACTCGGCCACTATCACCACCTAGGGTATCATTTTCTAATGACTGTAGATGAGCCACAACCATTTTGTTCTGGATAAAAGCCATCGAAATGTTTGTCCATCCTGTTAAGGTAAATTTATAATTTCCTTTCAAATATCAATATTTTACTATGATTTACCTCTTTAGCCCCGTGAAGCTAGCCCATGCAGCGTTTTACCTCTTGCCAGTAGTACTACATAAGAGCTTGCCAAGAATCTTAAAACTGCGGATACAGCACAAAACGCAGTTACACCACCCTTTTAACAGTTTAGGGATGTTAGGCTCTAGTGAATAAGGCTAAGTTAGCTTACTATAGCTTGGTAGGTATACTTTGATTGTTTTACCTAGTTTTGTTTATAAATTCAAATGCCATGTTGTCAATGGTGATTTACCCAACCCAAAACTCCGTATATCCAAGGGGTCCCCAACCTTGTTTGATGTAATAGGAGTATGATAACAAAAAAAAGTTTCCTCAATGTATTCCCCAATGTATTAATGTATTACTATCATAATCCTTCAAAGCACATTAACGCATGAAAATGCATAGTTTAGAAAAGTTTAGAAAAACTGAGTTGGAATTATTAAAATTTACCAATGGTAGTTTCAACTAATCTATCCCATCCCAGGTGTAAGTGCAAGTCCAGCTGTCTTGAGTGCTAACGTACCTGGCTTTTAGATTTTTTAGTTTTAGATTATTTTGATTGCTCAAGAACTTTTGATGTTTTTAATAGTTAACCTTTAATATTTTATAGTACAATAGTTAACATAAATGTTAGTTAACTTTGTATCTGTATGTGTGGTGACTTAACTGGTTTCGGCAAAATTTAAGATAATTTTTGCTTTTAAAATTTTAAAATACACCTGCTGCTGGTAGTTTAAATCTTTTAACTTAAGCAAAACTTATGTTAATCATACCATCATACAATGAAAAAGACTTTTCACTTCAGTATAGTAGGCCTACACTATTTTATACAATGGAAGAGAGTTGCCAGAACGTGCTATGCTTTTCAACTTGGAAAATTTATATTTCGTAATTTTCTGCTTGGCATCTCCGAAAACAATTAAGTTTGATGGCTTTTTTTTCTCGGGTTGGTTATTCTATTGTTAGCGTATTTTGGTGCCTCCCTTTCTTGGTTTGCTGACTTTTCTATAAGTTTTTCTGGGTGGTTGATTGGTCTGTACAGAAGCAAATTGGGTCTGTCTAGAAGATTGAAGTTCATTTAGGATAAAACCTCAGATTTTACAGAACTAAATCTTTATGTAATTTTTTTATTACATATATTTTACTGACCAAAAGCATTTTTTCTATCTTTTATATGTAATAAGTACAAACCACTTTTCTGCTGTTTATTTTTGCTTGACAGGCTGTTGATTGGAGTAATTGGAACCCTGGTGTTAAGGTACTCCGGTGTTCGTTGCTTTTACAAGACCATATATTTAAATGACAGGAGCCTGGTGTTAACTGATATACTGCGTTTGATGCCAAAAGTTCTTTAAAGGATGTAATTAAAGATTTTAAATAAATATCACTTGTAAATATGAACGTGCTTCCCTTTACCAATAGACATCTTATACTGGTTTTAGTTCCATAATATTAGAAACTAATTGAATGCCACTCAGTAGGATAGGAGGCTTAATCTTTAGTGGGGCATCATGACTGTCGTGCATATTTTGGTGGCGTCCCCTAATTTTGAAAACTAACGTAGCTTGTTTGCTGGTAAACAACACTTGCCGATATTTTAGGTGAAGGTGCTCAGGCATAGCAAATTGGTTAAGTAACATTTTTAAGAAATCTTAATATTTTAAGAATTATAATTTTATTTTTTAATTATTTTAGGTTTCTTGAGTTACTTTTATGAATAAATTGTTAGATCGGTTGTGTATGTTTGTGTGTGGTAGCGTTTTTTTTTATTTTTATAAATTGTATTTTTCAAAGATTCATATGCGCCAAATGGCCTCACGGCTTCTGGCGTTTGGCCATGGGCCAAAAAATTATAATCTAGTCTTTACTGGGGCGGGATCATAACAAATTGACATTGCCTGGTTGTTTCACATGTCTTTGACCTTCCAACACAAATTCACCAGATCTACGGTTTTATACAGTAGTACGTGAGATTAATAGAATGAAGCTACAGGATTCCTGAAGAGTTCACTTAAGGCTGTTTTTTCGCTCCATTTTATTTGATAAATGTAAAATGGCCTTCAAACTAATAAATGTCATTGCAGAATTATCACTGTTTACGAAAAAACGCGAACTTTTATCTTTAGTATAATTTCTTTACCGACTAATGGTAGGTCGTACCTCGTTCCAGGTAAGCTAGCTAAATTTGAGTTTTGAATAAAACTATCACATTGTTACGTATTTTCATACATTCCTTAATCTTTAAAAGTTAAAATGCTTTTATCACAATTTTGAGTCTAGGTAAATGGGACAAATGAGTACTAAAGGTGCTTTCACACGGTCGAACAATGCCCAACGGACAAACATTGTTGCCATATCAAAGGCGAAGCAGGATGACGTCAAAAGCGTTGAAACGAGGGAAGAAGATCTGG
>NC_087206.1:44690137-44826118 GCF_015104395.2 Macrobrachium nipponense | reverse complement strand
TAGTCTTCAGAACTCCTGGACTAGATCTCTGGACTTGATCCCTGGACTAGATCCCTGGAAATATTCATTTTATTTAATTTTTGATTTCCAGAAATCAATAGAAGTGTGTAGTTTAAAACTACAACAAAAATAACTCTTTAAGTTGAGAGACTTCAAAAAAAATATATTAACTACAGATCATGAGAATTGCTTTTCCTCCATAATAGGATAAGTATCAGACATGGAGCAACCCTGGAATCAATTAATTTACAGTAAGGTGTAAATCATTTGATACCCTACTCCACACAGTACTAAATGTTTCTACACAACATATGACAAGGGGTAAGGTTACCTGAAAGATTTCTGAGAAAAACTTAAAACTAAAATGAGGCAAAATTAGGCTAAGGTGCCTTTTAACAGGATAGTCTAGCCTAGGTTTCTTCAGAAATCGTTAAGGATAGCCTATGCAAAGTTTACATGGCTGATTTTTGACTAGGTTACAATTGGCCACAAAGTTAGGTTAGTTTAATGAGGGTACAGGCTAAGTTCTATGTAATTAAGTTTTCCATGAATTTATATACATATAGCCTAACTATATTTATCAAAAATAGTCATAATTCCTCATTCAAACAGGATTAGTCTAGGGTAGGCCTTCTTAAATTACTGTATAGCCTAGTCTAAGATCATGATCGGCAGTGGAAATTTCCATGAGAGAGGTAGGGGTAACACCAAGATGCCCTGTAGGATGGCCATGTTGTGGTACCCTTTGGCACTGGTATTTGCAAAAACTTTATACAAACAAAACTTATAACTACTTTTTTAATGTTTTACAGCCCTGTCAAACGCCAAGTTACAACTCAAACTAACACAGCAAAATTTCATGACAACTAATGAACATGAAGTATCTTTCACAACAATGAAAAATTTCCTCGTTAAGGCATTGCAACATGTTTGACTGGGCAGGCAACTCTGCACTTGAATTCTCGTCTGCTACTGTTCTTTCATGATAATGATCTGTTCCAAATAATGAACTAATGGTAATATTACAACTTTAAAAGCTTACCTTGCAAGGGGATAGATAATCATTTGTATTAATAATTTTGTAAAATAGCCAAAATGAAAGGGTGGAACGGCTGACGTCCTCCTCACATGAAAGCATTCATGTCCTTACATGTGTTGCTAGTGTTACCAAAAGCAGACGAAAGATTCAGGGCAGCGCTCCCATACTCAAAGTGAAAGATAAACAAAACAATGGACTGGCTACACTGCCACGCACTCATGTCCACAACAAAAATGAAAACATTTTACAGTTCCAATCACTTTTACAACAGCAGTGTAAAGATATTAGAGGAGGCTGATGAATCAATTCCTAAATAAATCACTAATAATTAAAGGAATATTTTTCCCATTACATATATATACTAGTTCATAATATTTGCAAGATAGCTCCTGTAACACATATTTCGACTATCATTATAGCTATTATAACTGCAATCACTGAAACTGTGTAGCGTTCGTCGAAGAAGAATTTATCCCCATCATTATCCTCTAGCGGTGGAACCGTAACCGTCTCCTGTGTAGGCAGTACTTTAACCGCCTCGTACTTTCCATGTAAGTGTTTCATAAACACCTTTGTCGAATAATTGTATATCCCGGCTGAGTGCGTGAACCATCTCGAAACGACTATGCAAGCGCCATTATTAAGTATCTGCGCCCCCTGTAGGTGTATCCTAACACCCTCGTTGCTGAACTGTAGATTCGACGTCTTCCAATGAAGGAATCGTAACCGCCACCTTGTTGTCAACTTGAAATATCCTGTGACTCCCATGCAAGTGTGTCTTGTACGTCGTGTGATAGCATTGCGAAATGTATCAATTTGTGTAAATTGTCAAGTGAGACATTATTCCCATTTACCCATTTGGAATTTTTCAATTTCTGTATCCATTCTCTCCCTGAGTCAAAAAGTTCTGAGCTATGCTCAATAAGGCTTGTGCGTTTTCGAATTTTGTACAGCCCTCTTAAATCTCTTACCATATCACCATGTTCCTTTGAGCTCTTAAAAATGCTTGTAATTCAGTCCATGACCTACACTTTGTGTACTGAAAACTTCTACATCTAAAAGATAAATCCCCTTTATTGAAATCTAACAAGGCTTTTGCCTCTATGAATGCCTCTGTATCATCCTTAATTCCCTTGGCATTTAAATAATTATTCACCCTCTCAATAAAAATTTGCACTGGATGGGAAAGAACGCCATCCACAATACCTCAAAAAGGGCTAACCCCCGCATTTATATTTGTTATCTTATGTACCAGTGTCAGGTATCCACTTGCGTTGGCCATTTTGCTTTATGAAAACTCTTATACTTTAGGATCCACCCCGACTTCAGTAACATTGATATATTTATGCGCACACAAACCTCCAACTCAAAATTAATAATACATCATCCACCAATAAAAGATAAAATAAACATGTACCAATCCAACAAACCGCTATTTGCTTTTCAGGTTCAAGGTTAATCAGCTGATTTAACTGGTACAAGGTCACATTGGTATATAAAAAACGGGAATAAGATAGTGAGAGAAAGAAAACATATGTCGAACCAAAATTTTTGATGAGTTAGCGACTGTCCACTCGGCTGCCTCTCTCTCTCTCTCTCTATCTCTCTCTCTCTCTCACTCTCTCTCTCTCTCTCTCTCTCTCTCATGCCAAGCACAAAAACGAAACTTACAGTGCCACTTTTCTAATGCATTTTACTACCATGAAACTACTAATTTACACCGAATCCCAAAAGACATAAAAATAAAATACAATTCTGAGTAAATTAACGCCAATAAAAGAAAAAAAATAAAACAAACTTATTCACTCATGTCTTCATAGGTCTGGAGTCAGTACCCGGCTACACTTGCAACCGCATGTAATTAATTCCCGCTATGATATAAATTCACTTTACCACCCAGAACATAGGAACACGTATCTACACTAAACAACAACTAAGATGACTACCTGCTGTGGCATCACAGCTTCTAATTCACCTTAAGTCAGCAATAGAGTCAGTTGCCCGATACATAATTATAACCACTCTCCCCCCAAAATATGCCTAACCTATCTAGTCTCTTCGGAGGAACTACCTATAGGCATTAATGTACCTTTTAACTGCTGCCACCACTCTAACAGGGAAAATTCCAAACGAGGTCAAATGATACTTGTTTAAACAAAATGAAACAAAACATCTGATTGGCAACATAACCTACCATTGTTCCGTTGCTTGCCCTCTTTGGAGTTGGCTGAAAGTCAAACTAGGGTAAGGTAAAATCCAGTGGTCACAAAAATATATTTTTTATTTCCCAAAATTAGCTAACATGAAAATAGAATAAAATTAATTAACTCTGACTCAAAAAGAAACGTTAAACTATCATATTCCTCTCAAAATCATATTTAAGTAAGTACCCCCTCTTCCCCTAAGTGTCCAAACATTAATAGTTTATTAATAGTCTAAACCAGTCAGAGAATAACTCATAAGTGACTTCGAATCCATCTGAAATAAAGAGACCATAATTATGACATCACTAAAATATTAAAGTTCGTTAATGAAGAATGTGTGCCACACCTTACTTCCCTTTCTCTAGACTCAAGCAATTGTCACTTCGAATGTTAACTTTTTCATAAGTTCTCTTTTACGGTACCTTGTCCGACGGACCTGCAACACCTCTTCTATAGCGTGTGCCACACTCTATCAATCAAAATGAGTGAGTCCCCCCTTTGCAACTGTTCTTCAGATTATATGTAATTTTCTGTTCGTTACGAACACCACACACCACCGATTGGCACACAGTAGGCATGCATGCTACATGCATAAAACTTGTGATCTTCGAAGCATGTCACTGACCACAAAGGTGCACTGATAAGCTATCCTGTTTGTTTTTTCATTTCGGCATCTTCGAGGAATCCAGCGTTTTGCACCGGTCTCTAACCGGCAAGAGCTAAGGTTAACAACCCGATTATTGTGGCTTTAAGATATATATATATATATATATATATATATATATATATATATATATATATATATATATATATATACATATATATATATATATATATATATATAATATATATATATATATATATTAATGGTACATCGGTTGATGTCTTCATATGTAAAAACGCAACAAATTTCAAATACCTTACAATGAAGTTTGAAAAGTCGCATAAAACATTAATCGGTAAAACACCTGTCAGTTCACTTCTCCATTATTCTGGTTAGAATATATTCACTACCAGGTATGCTTATTTTTTTTAAGTGAGAACAATCGACAGGCTACTGAAGGACCAGTCGTCTTGTAGCCACACAGTGAGATTTAAAAATGTAAGTGAAGGAGGCGATCAAAATATTCTTTAATTCTACATACTCTCTATATGAGATTCTAATCCTTTAACAGCTTACAGACGCTGTTAAGTACTAGTTTAAAAGTTTCATTATCGGGCCTTGGTAATCTAATGGTCATTATTGTGCCCGATTTCTTAACTGTAGCTTGCCGGGTGCGAAAAAGAAAACTCCAGACTCCCTGTCCACGGCCCAAGCAGTTTTGCAAATGAAGATCGTTCTCTGGCTCTCCACAGCTCCAACACTTCTCACACCTAAAAAGATTTCACAATAGCACGTCTGTCATTTGTAATCAACATTTCACGACTTTTCATTTTTGAAATCCCATAATGACCCATTCCCGTGTCGGTCGACATTCAAAACATTAATCCAGATTTCATCCAATTATGATAAACCGATTAGTTGTGTAGACCCAAACCCCTTAGCCGTGTGCAATCTAATTATATCCAGCACACTGATTAAAAGTGTTTCTGGAAAAATATTTTACAATGGGAGATAAAATGTTAGGATAAAACAAAAAAAAATCTGTAAAAAATCGTATGCGTCAATGAAGTACAGTCACTAATATAAGTTCACGGATGTCCGGGTGTTTGAGAGAGATTTCCATTTCACCCCTTTCTGGATGACAGGTGTCTGGGAGTGTGAAACTGGCCAAATGTGCAACTACCTACTATGAGATTCACAGCCAGTGTCCCAGTGTTTTTCCTGAATAAAATGTTAACCAACGTACCTGACATCCCTACATAATTTATTATTCTATTCTGTATTATGAAAGTTGTATAATTCTGGTGACTATAAGAGTAACACCGACTTCTTGTAGACATCGCCAGCAAACTAAGAGGAATGTCTTTCGAAGGTATAATGATGTAACTATGACGTCATTAACTTGACTCCTTCTCGATGGATATTTGGCTATTCGTGTAAAAGTCTCAACCTCTAGTCTCTGGCAACAAAGAAATACAACCAATACTCCTTGTTTACACTTTGTAGTAGTGGTGGTAGTAGAAGTAGTAGTCTTGGATGTCCGAGTGTACTCCTTACCCAAAAATGAGCCCTATCATTCATTTACCTGTTCAAGCTTATGTAGGGTTTGCCACGGGCCTCCTCACTTCTGAACAATTGTGCAGTTCGAAACACAAAAGCTGTCCTGCAACCACGGGGACAATGACTTATCATAGCCGCCATTCTTGAAGCCTTGACAAGGTATGAAAATTCATTCAGAATTTTAGAGACAACTTGTTTGTCGGCATCACCTTGTGGGAGGAGTCGTTACTACATCATATTATGTTTACATCATGTATAACTTTGAACTCGTACATTTGTGTTCCGCCACTGGCCTCGGCTGCTTTATTATACTCTTATGAATATACATTTTTCTAATATAAGTAATAAAGAATGCTGCCAAAAATTAAGTAGGGATGTAAAATATACTATGGCTAAGTAATATCTTTGTCAAATGCACGGAAAAAAAGTTATTCCGGAAAAACAAGGGGACAAAGGCTCTGAATCTCATAGTGATTCTGCTGTAGAAAGTTTCGGTGTGCGCCCATCTTATGTCACTATACAGACAAGTTGTTCAGAAAGGGGTTGGATGGAATTCAGCTTTATGCCCAGAGACATCCATGAATTTTATATGAGCGACTATGCGGTCCCCTGACAAGAAAATGAAATATTATAAAAACAAAGACTAAATCACCTGCACTAGGAATATTTAGCGTACGCGAATTTATGTCCGTGTGACCACAGTCTAGACCGTGCGTTTAACTGCATAGGCTGCACACGTGTCATTCACTCATGCACTTGGACATCAATTTCAAAGGTTAACGATTTAGGCACTACAGCTTTTATTTGCTATAATATCCCTACAGAGGAAAATATTATCCTCTGGCAGTGCATTTTAGCAGCCATTAGAAGATAGAACAGTTGGGATTAGTACTTTCTTTTCCTCGTTTGGAAAGGGGACAGTTAACGATAACTTCTCCGTGTGTAGCCAATTGCCGATTACCTATAATTTCGTAGTAATATCAGAACTCTTGCCTGGTTGCTCCTTTGGTTCAGATTGTTGCAAGGGCTTTTACAATCTGAAGGTCTAAGCACTATACTCATTTCCAGCCTTCACCATTACTCCGCATGGTGGCTGTTGTTAACTGCGCTTTCTCTTCTCTTTCCTTGCCTTACAATTTCTTTCTTTCTTTTTTTTTTTTTAGGAAAGCGCGGCCAGAAATAAAACGCTGTGCTGATGACGAGTGCAATAGACTTAGTGCTGTTTCAAATAACGTTTCAAATTCTCTGTGAAACGTTTTGGGATGACGATTTATGAACTACCGTGAATTTTATTTGATTTTAGTATAAGTTTGCATCAGGACCTGAGGAAAGAAAACAGTATATAGTATTATTTAAAACCTGGTGCATGGCACACTCATGGTAGAAGCTCCATACTATATACCTGTTTAATAGGCCTTAATGAGAGAAAAACTGGAATGGAATGGGGATATAGAATTTAACCCAAAGGCTAAGCACTAGGACCTATGAGGTCACTCAATACTGAAAATGAACTTGACAGTGGGTAAAGGGTGGATCACACATCGGCGACTAGAGCTCGCGACCGTCGTCGTAATGGCTTGGCTTTAAGACTGTCGCCGACCTTGAAAAAAAAATTAAAATCAACTGATTACCACAAAAGTACGACGCTCGCAATGTACAATTACGTACGTCGAGATGAGATTTGTGACGTACGTAGACGTACACGTATGTCGCCGATGATCTAGGCCACTGTTTCTCAACCTTTTTCTGGTGGTGGCCCCCTTCAATCCAGTGCAAGTTGTTGTGGGCCCCTCCATGCCAACTCTGAGTTCTTACCCCCCCCCCCCCCCCCCCCCACACACACACACACACACACCTGCCTTCCGTCCATCACCTTAATACGCCTAGGGAAGGTATATTAATGGTTCTAGTTTGAGTAGTACCATGTACTCAAAACACTAATTTCAGGCATGAATCAAATACCAATATTAATTGGAAAAATATTTTATTTGAACACTTATCTATTTACAAAAGGAATAAAAAACAAGGAATACATGTAGGTACAATTGGCTTTATCTTGAAAGGTTTCAGTGGGATCCCTGTGACTGATGCAAGGCTGCCAACTTGTCAATGTTTGGCTTGAAAGCTGTCAGAGAGAGACGTAAATCGCCTCTTTTTTCTATGTCAAGGCGATTTCGTGTCTTTGACAGCAGGTACAACACCCGACTGAAACCAGTCTCAACCAAGTAAGACGTGGAAAGGCAAGTAAGAGCAACTTCACATCTTTCCAGAGTATTGGGTACTTCTTATACACATCTTGATTCATCCACAGCTTCTGGTGTCCTCCACGCTTGAACCTTGCTTGAGCTGTTGTGTATTCTGAAGTTCAATGAGACTTTCTTGTAGGGTGACATCAACTTCAGATACATCAGCAATGAAGGGATCCACAAACCAGTGTGGCACAGTCATTTGGAGTAGGTCAGAGAAGCGAGTGTCCATATCATTATGCAACTGCTTCAGATGGTCAACATACACTGCTAGGTCATCATCAAGCAGATCGGTGGATATAACTGCTAAGGAAGGAAACTGTGCAACTCTCGTCTTCCAAGGTTCAACCAGAACAGCTTGAGTTTCCCTTTAAATGTAGTAATTGCCTCTTGCAGGAAAACATGGTGGAGTTATTTCCTTGAAGCTCTTTGTTCAGAACATTTAGCTTTTCAAATATGTCAGACAGGTAGAAGATGTCACTCTTTGATTGCATCAACAAGTTTCTGTCCAAGTTCTGTCCCACTAAAGAAAGAGATAACACTGTCCCAAAGTGCAACAAAACGGTTCAGGCAATTACCTTTAGAAAGCCACCTGACTTCTGTGTGCAACACAAGTTTTTTCAAATTCTTCATTGTTCTTTTCACATAATTGCTGAAAGAGGCGATCTTTCAGTGCACTACTTTTTTATCAAGTTGACAGCCTTGATAACATGCCCAAGTGCTTCATGAAGACGTCCTGCTAGGTTTTTGGCAACCAGGTGCTGCCGGTGAACAACACAGTGCACACAAACGACATTAGGAACAGCTTTTTTTAAGTAAGCACTGGGAAATCCCCCGATACCTTCCTATTCATAGCAGCAGCGCCATCTGTTGCACAAGCCACAATGTTCTTGAGTGGAATGTTGTTCTCCTCAAAATAGACCTCAAGTTTTTTGAAGATGGATTCTCCTAAAGTGTCAGTCGTTAATTTCAATGCGAAAAGCATTTCTTGACATATTTCATCTACATCAAGAAACCTCACAAATGCCATCAAAAGAGCAGAATTATCAGGTAAAGTTGATTCGTCGAGTTGAAGCGAGAAATCATTCACCTGCAGTTTTGAGATTAATTGGTTTTCAACATCAGATGCCATCTCATCAATACGGCGTGATACTGAGGAGTTGCTCAAAGGAATAACACTAGTTACCTCTTGTGGACTCTGATTCATGACTGTTGAAAGCACTACAGCCACTGCCGGCATGATCAGAGATTCACCGATAGTATGAGGCTTACCTGCTTTTGCAATCAAATTTGCTATCTTGTAAGAAGCCAACATCCCTCTGTCTACTTTTGCCACTTTTTGGGTAAACATATGATTCACTGTCATCCTTCCTTGGAACTCATCACGTAATTTCTTGAAGAAATCTAGCGGCTTGTCTTTCTTGTCTTTATGTGCAGTCTCCAGATGCTTTTTCAGTTTGCTGGGACGCTTACTTTCATTTGAGAGTGAGGTCATACACAGCAGGCACATAGGCAGTAGTATTTTGTGGAGATTCAATGAATCCAAAAGCAAGATATTCGACAGAATACTGTCTGCATTTTTTCTTAGCTGGACTGGTCATGCTTATCTAAAATAAAAAACAAAAACAAAACTCATTAAAACTCAGTACCGCTATTATTGTCTGGGAAATCATTGCCCTCCACATATTCAAACAAGCAAATAAAAAAGCAAAAGTTATTAGCCATAAAAGATACTCTTACCCCTCCCTCAATAACAAATAAAGTGAATAGATAAATAAAATTCATGACAAGTATTGTGTGTGTGTACTGAGTGTACATGAAAGAGACTGTGTATGTAAGTATAAATGTATGTTTGTACACTGTATGTAGTATAAATGTATGTTTGTATGTACATACGTATGTGGATATAAAGTTATCTTTCACAAACCTCTTTGGTAGAACTTAAATCAAGTCTCTTCCTCGTAAGTCTATGTTAAACTGAAAGACGGATCTATTATTGAAGAAGAAACAATATAACGGTTATATTATAACCCATATACCGTTGCTGTTAAAATTGTTTATAAACATCTTAATGGTTGTCGGTCGGAAGTTTACCAGTCAGCATAATCTTTGATAGTTCAGTCTTTTACCACTCTGCCTGCTAGAGAGGGAGAGAGAGAGAGAGAGAGAGAGAGAGAGAGAGAGAGAGAGATAGAGAGAGAGAGAGAGGAGAGAGAGAGAGAAGAGAGAGAGAGAGAGAGAGAGAGAGAGTTAATGGTTTTTGTCAAGGGTCATAGTTCAGCCTTTTACCACTCTGCCAGCTAGAGAGAGAGAGAGAGAGTGAAGAGATTATTGAATATTTCACTGTCTGCAAAAATTACCTGGTATATTGAATTGAATGATTTTCAAACTAAACTCAAGCATATTAATGATTTATTTCAAAATATTACACATTTATATATTTTGTGGGTCCTAAATTTTCTGTGGCCCCCCATGGCCCCCCATTTTTCAAATTTTGCCTTGTGGCCCCTGAAAAAATCTCATGGCCCCCAAGGGGGCCATATGGCCCACGTTGAGAAACACTGATCTAGGCCACACCCACTTTGGGGGGACAGCAACAGACGTAAATGCAATTTCGTCAGACGTAAATCAATTACAACTACATAATACGGAATCAGACAAAGGCAACTTAGGTAAACTGTGCCGCGAACGTTTTGCAAGTGGGAATGAATGCCAAGCACTCATTCCCATTCCAGGCGCTGCTGACAGACACAAGATGGGCGAACAGGAAGTTGTGAAGACTGAGCAATATCTGGACGTGATATAAGACTTTAAACGATGATCCTGAACTTGCACTGGTCATGATGGATCATTACTGTGCCATCTTGATGTTAAGAATAATGAAAATATGGCAGGAACGAAAGCGCAAGCAGCAAAAGAAACGAACCAGGAGATGCTGGAAATAGTCCAACTTACAAAGAAGAAAGATGAAAGGTAATACGACAACTTGATGAAAGAATTGGCAATTGAAACTCCAGGACTGTAGCGGAACTCTACCAGGATGACAGAGTAGTTTTTCCATGAAATTGTTGAACGGGTCTCGCCCTATAATGAAACCATACCCTGCACGAAATTTGACGGCACATGAGCGCATCTATAATTACCGACTGAGCAGGTCAAGTCGTGCTGTGGAGAGTGCCTTTGGCATACTACCAAACAGGTAGATAATATTAATGATTATCATACTGTCTTTATTTGGTCTGCTTGTTTAAAGACGTATTAATATTAAACACCTTTTGTATGTCATTTCTTTTCTACAGAAATAGCAGGTATCTAACATGAAATACCTTTCGTATACCATCTCATAATGAACCCTTGAGGTCGGCCAATTAAAAAATTTATAAAATTGAAATAAAGACACATCAATGGATAGAGGAAGATATGCAAATGCACGTGGTGGAAGAGAAAATTTCAAAAATTCCCTACTTTCCACGAGAAGTTGAAAATGACTATTTATAATCTCTTTTACAAGATAATCGTAAATTTTACCAAGTTGTACCTGCTTTTTCTAATAAATAATTTTGTTATTTTGTAAAATTATAAATACAGTTCACACAATATCAAAGAAGATAAAAACTAAAATTACTAACAAATTCTGAGTATATTTGTTGTAAAATATTTACGAACTATGCAGTAACTTTTTTGGGTTATGCATGTCTTTTCTAATTTTTCTCTGCACTTTTATTTGCAAAATTACAATTATAACTGCCATACTATCATAAAAGAACCAACAGCAACCCCTGGGTATATATATGAGCAATATCATATAATAAGAGAGAGAGGCAACACATTTGTTTGCGAGTCGTATTCATATTTATCTATGTATGACATTCTCAAAGCATATATCAAGAACACTGAAAATCTAAAATGCAATTTTTACTTTTACTTGAAAAGATAATATTATACTTCAGAACATTCTAATAAATTGTATTGATTGCAGTTAAGTCAATGACATATATTTTTTAAGAAAAAGAATCAGTGAATGTCCTGAATTAATGTCAGAAATATTCATATTGTTACTATATATATATATATATATATATATATATTTCATTTAAGGCTGTTTTATATTCATGTATATGAGAGATTCGGCACTAAGAGTATATAAAATTACTGAAAATCTTGAATCCCAAAAGCTATCAAAGCATAAAAATAAAGGCAGCATTGTCTACTAAAGTCTGCCCTTGAACTTTTTATTATAGCTGGAAACGCACGTGTCATAATGTGGCTACTGCGCACCCCCTCCGCGCAAGTTGAGGCTTGTCAATTACATCGCGTATGTCGAAACGGACACAGTGCGTCGAAATTACCACTTACGTCTGCTGTAATCACATTACGTATGTCGAAAGAGCTATACGTACGTCGATAGAGCTCTCAGGTACGTCGGCATGACATGGAGACTTTTGACAGCTAGTTGTCGCAATCATTTGGCGGATGTCGTGAAACTCGGCAACTGTATGAGTGCACATGAAGATTTTGGTCGTAATTCAGTTGTAATTCGGTTTTTACGATGGTCGCGGGCTTTATTCGCCGATGTGTGATCCAGCCTAAGAGGGTTTGAAAGGTGTAACAAGAGGAAAACCTTGCAGTTGCACTTTAAAATAATTGTTAGAGAGGGTGGGAAGTCATATGGAACAAAGACAATATGAATAGTGGTACAGTAACAGGAACGAAAGAGGTTGCAGCTAGGGGCCGAAGGTATGCAACAAAGAACCTTAAGTAATGCCTACAATGAACCAAGTCAGGTGCACTGATGGCACTACCACCAAATGGAAGAAAAAACTGGAATGGATCTTCATAATCCACACCGAGGTACTCAGTACTTCATCATCACTTGACATAACTTCATCTTCGTAAAGAAACAAACAAAGGTGCTGGCCTTGCAGAGACATTGGGAGTACTATCGTCCACAAAAGTCCGTTTCCTTAGCCATCCAGAGAATGAACATCTGAGTGGGAAGCAGGTATTTTTCTTGAGTATAGAGGAAATTCTCCATATTCTAATATTGTTGAGGAAGTGATCGTAAAGCTTTTGTAGTTGACAATAGTACTGGGTTTAAGTGTAAAATGTACAGTTAAGGAAATATGCGATATAAATATGAGAATCAAAGTGCCAAAGAAGTCGGTATTCATGAATTAGTATTTCCTGTAGGTTATCATATCTTATCAAAAGACATGGCTGTTCCCAAGATCGATACAAAACACTTCAGCAACTGTGTTTATGGTGGTGTTCTATAATCTGGAAGCTACTTTAAAAGAAAAATAAAACTATCATTTACAGCAGCAGGTTAGTGAAATTTTCAGTTCCCTTAAGGCCTGTCCACACGACCGGACCTGATCGGCGGACCTCCCCTCTAACGGGCACACTTGACGGGCAAACCGTCAAATAGCCCGATGGGTTTTGTAGCAAAATCACCATGGTGGTGCCCGATGGCTTGAGCTTCGACCCTGGCAGACGTACGTTAACCATATACATTTCTTTTACTGAGCCATTATTTGCACCATATTCTCTTCTTTTTCTTCTTTTTCATCACACACAAAGCAATAATCATGCTACACAATATCTTCTTCTTTACTTTAGGCACCATGTTTATCGTACCGCACTGAATACACTACTGGCATCGTCGGGCACGCCCACCTCTCCATCGCCTCACCCGTGTGGACAACATTCACGGCTAAGCCCGCCAGAATTTGCCCGTCAACCCCAAAGCACGCCGATCAGGCCCGCTCGTGTGGACAGGTCTTTACGTTATTTGAGGTAGCAACCACAAACCGCTGCTGGTGCATCCTTTACATTTAAACATTCATAGATCTATTATATTTAGCTATACTGCATGCCTGGGCCAACATCCATAGTGAAAGTTGGTGTTATGGGTGATAACAACCCAATGCTAGTTTTTAGACACTTGGAAATTATGGCTATACGTAATTTTTTTAAAAATAATAATACAAAATGACAGATTCAGATACTTTCACCAAAGTAACAAATTCATTTTCAGTATAAAATATGGAAAGAAAGACGCAGAGGAAAGATGTTAATCATAACAGAGGTAAAGACAAAAAATTGACAGGAGAGAGACTTTCTCGGTAAGTGGTAGTCTAATAGACGTAACTAGCGAATGTTTTTTTCCAGTATGTATTATTTGGCGGTTTTGTTGGTGATGTGAGGTTACAGCAACGACAATAACCGTCTACCTGTCCAATTGTGGTTAGTGCTCATGTAGAAGGCCATGGTCATGAAAACTATTAATCCACAAACAATATTATGGTGTTGACCCTTTTTAAATTAACATAGTCTATACCAAAGGCTTAAGGATGGCGCTACCCCATACCTATGGTAAGAGGTAGTATGACTTTGGTAGCACATTTTACACTCAAACTCCGTAACGTCAGCAACAAAAACTTGATGATCACTTTCTTAACGATATTATTAAATATAGTTACTTGTTCAACTGCTTTGCGGTTTCATAGTCAGCGGATTCGTGTTCACTCTGGACCAGCAAAGGTTGGGACAGTTAAGTTCTCTATTTTTGTGCCCATCCCCCAGATCTTTAGTGGTACTAAATTACTGTGCATTTCAGGGCCGCATCTAATTGATTTTCGTCTATAAAATTTTACCAAAGCATCGGATATGGATCTTATTGGGAAATAGCTATTTGAAGTCACAGCCTAATTGACAAAAATATACAGTGATGTCTATCATTGATAATTAAGGCACTTATTAGAGTAAATCAAAGAAAGTTAAAAGGAAACTTAACTAAATTTAGTAAGTACCCAAATATTTGACCCTTTTGTACAATAAGTATTAAAGGAAAGGTTAGGCCAATCATTGTTGAGAATGATGATGATATTACGGTATCCGTTGGTGATACCACGGATAATTAATAAGAATATATACATATGACAATAATATTACAAAATAGTTTTGTAAATATACACATGGCAATATTACTATTTTCATTGCACAATGTTACGTTGACTATAGGAATACATAGCAATAATAACGCAATTTCTATTTACCCTTTGACTATCAGTTATACAAAATCTTTGGAATTAGTGAAATACAATCCTATTGAAATGAAAATACAATCATTTAGAAGTGCTTGGTACGATATTTTGGCCCGATAAACCAGGTAACCTTGAATTATAGTAAATATAGCCGACGAGGGGGTGAAGGCAGCCGATCATTCATAGGTCAAAGCCAGGTTATACGTGATGGCTGCTTCACCTATGGCAAGCCTAGCAAATTGTCATCGTGGCCGCAAGACTCCTTTCGTGTTCCGTGTTTTTGCAGTATGCGACAAAGAAAAGAAGCATATGCTAAATATTACCCGGTAAGTGGTTAATAAGGCGATACACAAACACCAAACGATTTAGACAAAAGAGACAAAGGTCACCTTTATAGGGGTAATACTCGAATGACGAGTATGAAAAAGAGAGATATGCAAGTATTTTGTTTATATCAAGACCTTCCTAACTTTTCAGACCAAGAATAAACAATGGTCGAATTTTCTTGACTGCTAAACTATCTCACTGCAACGACCATTTTTAACTACTTACCCATTCCACTGACCTCCTTATACACACACACACACACACACACACACACATATATATATAGATAATATATTATATATATAGATAATTATAAAATATATATTATATATATATGCGCGTGTATATAATTTCATGTGCTGTGTATGTGCATTTATGCGGGTACCATATCTATGTATATGTATATGGCATATGTATTTATGCATATTCTATCATCTCTTCCCTGATGTCGAAGTATGAATGATACAATAATGATGATTATATTAATAACAAGAATAATGAGAATCTGTGATGAATATCAATGTTATCATTATTCCGATTAATAATTTAATTATCAATATTGCATAGCAGTGTGCATAGGAAAAAAGTTAGTAAATTTCGTGGGCATCTGAACGATACTTGCCGTATCCTTGAAACTCCACGGTAACAATGGTTTTCACAGCATGTATTTCAAGTTAAAGGAAACGTGAATTGCGCCATGGAACTGTAATGTTTGTTTGTTTGTATGGTGTTTTATGTTGCATGGAACCAGTGGTTATTCAGCAACGGGACCAAGGGCTTTACGTGACTTCCGAAACCACGTCGAGAATGAACTTTTATCACCAGAAATACACATGAAACTGTATTATACCATTAACGTTCTCTAAAGGCCCGTCCAGATGAGTGAGGACCGCGGTCGGTGGCCAGATTCTGCTGGGCTTGACCCGAGTGTCTCGTCTACACGGCAGAGTTGACGGATGGGCGGACTTGCCCGACGACAACGACGACAGTACACTGTCGAGTGTCGTACGAAAGACATGGTGGCTTTCATTGCTCAGAAAAACTGTTGTACAAAGATTGTCGAAATAGGCGAGATGTTAACGGGAGCCATACAACAAGAGTACGTAACTACAATATACCTATGAACATGATTATAGAAACTAATATATGAGAATTGAGTGTAAGTACATTCCTTCATGGCCACCGATTCCATGCACGCCTAGCAAAGGTAGAGCCATGCATCCGGAAACAGATACGAACAGGCGACACAGCAAAGAGAGAGAGAAGAGAATTCGAATAGATATAAAGAAATAATAACTAAAAAAAGAGAGAGACTGGAATTCAAACAGAAATGAAGTAACAACTACTAAAACGGTCTACAAGAGAAGAGAGAGAGATAGAGAGAGACAGACAGACTGTTATTCGAATAGAAATGAAATAAAAGTTACTAAAACGGTACGAGAGAGAGAGAGAGAGACTGGTATGCGAATAGAAATTAAATAAAAGTTACTAAAACGGCCCAAGAGAGAGAGAGAGAGAGAAAGACTGGATATAGTATGAAGCAAAATTGCCAAATGAACTTTTTTCTTTCTTTCTTTTATAATGACAGTAGACATTTGGGCAAATGACCTTGAAGAAAAGTTGGATTCAACAGGAATATATTTGTTAAGCCTTTCTTTCTTGCCTTTGTAAAAATTGTCTTGGAAGAAGTTCTATCAAAAATGTTTGCCATTCAGTCGCGATCTTTATTTTACTTTGGGAACAATAAGAATAGTTCAAGATATTTGGTCTCAGTATAGAGAGCCACGACTGCATATATATAAAGTATATGTATAAATAAAGGCAAAAGCCACTAATGAAAATGAATCAACAGGGTACTCAATTCGCTTCCCTCCGTGGCTTTTGCATTTATTTATCTACATTCATCACGTTCCAATTTTTTTATTCATTTATACATGTATGTATATATATATACTTTATATATGTATATTTCTATGTATATATTTTGTATATATATCTTCAAATTGATAAGGCATTTGCTTACGTTAATTTTTTTATGCAAGATCGAGTTACCTAATCCATTGGCTTTTCTTTGCTTGTATACTAGATGCCAAGTCATGTTCAAGTTACAAATATCCATGATATAACAGTCCTTTTAAATTTTATTTTATGGGGCCCCTATGATATCTTAAGTTTGGCAGTGTCGTACCTCCAGTACTTGCCTCAATCACCGGGAACCGACTGGTGATTTCGCTCAACACAGGCACGACCAATTCGCTGGTTTGCCCGGTATATGAGCCCGATGACATGCTCGCCCGCCGATCAGGCCCGCTCGTCTGGACATGCCTTTATATTGTACACCATCCCCTTATTGTTTGAGTTTGTGAAACAAAAGAATTGCATACACTATTATTACCACTACTACCAACATCAGAGTCTTCTGCCAAACATTTTGTGGCTTCAAATAAGCTATATCAAAAATACGATCCATATCTGATACATTGGGAAGATTTTACAGACGAAAATCAGTTAAGGCCTGTCCACACGAGCGGGCCTGATCGGCGTGCTCCGGGGTTGACGGTAAATTCTGGCGGGCTTACCAGTGAATGTTTTTCCACACTGTTTGAGGCGATGGAGAGGTGGGGGTGCCCGACAATGCCAGTAGTGTGTTCAGTGCGGTACGATAAACCTGGTGCCTACCGCAAAGAAGAAGATAGTGTAGCATGATAATTGCTTTGTGTGGGATGAAAAAGACGAGAATATGGTGCAAAGAATGGCTCGGTAAAAGAAATGCAAATGTTAACGTACGTCTGCCGGGGTCGAAGCATAAGCCATCGGGCACCACCAGTGATTTTGCTACAAGATCCATCGGGCAATTTGACGGTTTGCCGGTCAAGTGTGCCCGTTAGAGGGGAGGTCTGCCGATCAGGCCCGGTCGTGTGGACAGGCCTTTAGACACGGCCCTGAAATGCACAGGAGTTATGTATTGCTCACTCAAGCCAGGAGCTATATATATACAGCCTAGACCGCATTCTTAAGCTAGATATGCCACCTAACATATTCCAGAACCAGACACTTTTTCTGCCATAATTCTTCATAAAAGCGCTACACTCCTGTAATAATTTTGGATCATTTATATTGCGTGGAAGATATCGCAAAATATTATTAGGTTTTGAATAAAAAGTAATCTCATTTAAATGGACATATAACCAAGCGCAGTAGCACATTAAGCATTTTAACACATTTTTCAGGAAGCTTTACTTTGATCTTTTTTAAACAAATATAAAGTGGTGTCTGGCATCTTCACCGCTCGTTTGTTAGGTTGAATAGCTCATCCCATCCGTCAAAAATTACGTAAATCGCTAGTTCCCTTGGAGTTTCCTGCCCTTATTACCTGCTTGGAAGCACAGCTTATCATTCCTAAATATCCTAAATACAGTGTTTCACTGTCTTTTAATCAATAATCCGTGTTGACATGCTGCAGTCCTGGATTGTAATTAGGCAATTAAAACTAGCGGTAATGCATTAGTTTTTGCCTATTAAAAAAAACTGACACTTAAACCCTTCATCCGAAACTACATTTGCAGCGCAAATATACATTTACAGTAACTGCATTATAATAATTCATCTAACCTCGGGTCACTGATCACCAAACATCCAACCAAAGCAACCCCTGTCATCAAACTCAGTTTCCCCCTTTCTAGCCCCACTACTTACTGCAGGCCAGCCTTTTAATTGAGATTCCAAGTGATTTCTTAAATGCTGTGTTTTACTAATCCGCCCCCCGCCCCCACCCCCACCTTTTTTTTAACACTTATCTAGGACCTCGTCAGTTTCACAAACGCCCAACTGCTGAGACTTAAGCCATACCAAATAAAACACCCTAGGCGAGAGAACTGGATAAAACGAGACATTTAACCTCTCAGCCATCAGAACACAACGCTACAGGACGAAGTTTCAAAGTATAGTCACAGTCAATTACCTTTATTTCGGTAATTTGCTGTCCAGTAATCCAAATTAGAACTATATATATCCTTTAAACCAGTTAACAGCTTATGCACCCTTTTTCTGACAATCAGGGTCAATTTTGTGTGGTTACAAACATTACTATTTACAGGATGGTGGACACATTGGAATCTTTCTTAATCAATATCTACAGTTACAGAATGATTTATTCTCAAAAATCACACTACAAAACTAAAATTAGGAAAGCCTCGCTTTTGTAACAGATGGGAAAAGGAGCAATATTCCACGAACTAATCACACAATGACTCAAATCCTCGAGTCCACCATTCTAAACCCCTCAGAGCAAGAAGGTCACCTGGAAGTCATGAAAGGCAACAGAAAAATTTGGATAACTAAATTAAGAGCAAACCTTAATCCTGCAAAATCTTTCCGATTTACAAAATGCATAAAGATCAAACTTTCTTCAAAATACTAACACCTACCAAAACTCTAAAAATATATACAAAAATGGGAACTGAAAACTCATACTCTAAACCAGAAGTAATCGTCCTACAGTTTTCTATCAAGATCAAACTGACCTAAAATGAAAACTTAGTTACACATGAACTGACCAAACTTAATATATTCCAAAAAATTGCTTTTGAAATCACGGTATTATGGCGCGAAGTAACTAAAGCCAGAGTGGATTAAGCTAATAAATTCAACTATAAAAACACTAAATATATGGCTTACTAATGCAAGTTAACTGTTAAGACAAGAACTCGGAACAGTTTGATACAACCATCAGATTTATACAAACCATTGCAGATGTGCAAAACATTAAATGCGACGCTAATCTACGAAAATTACTAGATTATAAATTCAAAAAATTGCGAGTAATAGTAAAGTTAAAACTTACGGTCATCTGCAACGGAAAACAAAAACAAAAAACTCCAAGGACTCTTACAGTGGGCCAACACGCCTACTATGCAAGTCCTAAGGAGCCCCTCCACCCGATCAGGGGCAGCGCCCCCGATGGGGCGGAGGAAAATTTAAAAATATTGGATATTGAAGTTCTGAAGAATCTCGGGATAGCAGCAGTTTTTTTTTTCAACCAGTCTTGAATTTCATCGTAGCATCCTGAAATGTTTAAAGAGCATTAAAAAGTTAAATACACTAAATTAAAAAAATGTCTGCCATTTAAGTAGATCTGACAAAATTGTTTAAAGTAAATTTTCTTTAAGTTTACATACCAATTCCAACAATTTTGTTGTTGTCCTTGTAAGGAAAAGGATTACTCTTCATAATTAAACATCCATTTAATTCAAACAAAACTTAAGTTGCTAAAACTGGTTGTGATGAAGTAGATACACAACAATGGGAAAAGTTAGTTTTGCTGTATTTTTCTTACTGTATTTCTTACTTTAATAAACCACATTAGCACTTAGGTCCTCGGCAAGATCTGATCTAGATAAAATAAACCAAAGATAAAGAAAAGTATCGGTCTTAGATTTTTATCCCAATGTAGGAGAGATCTACGGACAGGCAAAGGCAAAACTTTCACGCAAACAGCACAAGCTTAGGTCCTCGGCAAGATCTGATCAAGAAAAAATATACTAAAAATAAGGAAAAGTATTAATCCTAGATTTTTATCACAATGTATTAATTGATCTACGGACAGGTAAAGGCAAAACTTATGCAAAAAAAAAAAAACAGCAATAAACGTTACAGATACTTAACTCAACCCGTATGGACCAAATGGAGACAGCTAGATGGGAAAAGTACGAGACTGTGTGGAACAAGAGACGATAACTGGCTCACCGGCAGTCACTGAAACCAGCCCATGGCGTCGAACTTCAAAAGTGAAAAATAAAAAATGTTAAAAATACTGGATAAATACTGCAAAGTCACCCGAGAAATGTAAGCCGTGCTTCGTCTACAAAAAGCACATTAAATTAATAATCGTGGTTCAAAGAACAGATTCAAACAATTCTGAACAGAAGGTTCTCAACAATGTACAGCCACCTTGAATATACACGAAGTTGGCGTTAAATAAAATAGAAAAAGCACAAAACCTTAAAAGAGGATCCAGCTACAATGTTAACTTGAAATACAATCAAGTGAAATATTACTCCCTGTCAATTTTTTCCAAATCTACGTCGGAGCACATGAACTGAAATGGACGACCGCCGAACCACTAATCGTACCGATACTTCTACCCGCCAACTGTCAAAATGAAAGAAGACTTTCCATGACCGAAAATCAGCTTTCGATGACGTCACCAGACAAGTGCGCTGCTCAAAGGACCCTGGAACCGCATAAATTCAATAGTCGGTCGACACAAACTCGCGTAAAGGAAACTAGCGTCTTCATTTGAGTCTTTCCAAAAATAACCTCGGCTGGTCCAAAACAGATTTTGCGGAACGAATACAGAGTTATAAGAAAAATTGCTTAAACAAAAATCTAACCTACACGATAGAATTTAGTTCGTGGATTTCCATTATGGTACATTAATGTTATTCATATAAAAATCCTTAAACCTGGATTTCAAGGAATCGAATCCAACATAATCTCTGAGTGAAACTTCTGTCGGGATCGACAGAAATATTATTTCTATCCGGTATCTTCGAAAATCGACTTTTCATAATTGTATCAATATTAAATGCACAGTCATTCCTTGTAAACCTGAAAACTTAAGTTAAATAAATCCTCTCTCTCTCTCTCTCTCTCTCTCTCTCTCTCTCTCTCTCTCTCTCTCTCTCTCTCTCAGACGCCAACTGGTTTTCCGCTCCCATCATCAATTTAAATTGAGGGAAACAGATCCAGTCGCCTTGTTGTGGAAGTGGGAGAAGATAAACAAGCTAAGATAAGACTTCCTAAGCACTTTTATTCTCATATTTATTTCGCTTACTTCCTTAACTGCACAATTTACACTCAAACCCTATCGTCAACAACAAAATTTTTACGATTACTTTCTTAACGACATTAGAATATGGAGACTTTATTGTATGCTGAAGAAAAATGCCTTCTTACCACTCCTCCTTCTTGTTCCTGAATTTTCTTAGGGTGTGACATTTGTTGGGTCTTCCATTAGTTACTTGTTCAACTGCTTCGGTGTTTCATAGTCAGCGAATTCGAAACTCTCTGGATGGCTGAGGGAATAGATTTTTGTGCACGATAGTACCATGACAATGTGGTGATGACTACCAATAGTACAATCCCATGGCCTGAAAATAATTCTTTTCTAGCTTTTACTCATAAAAAAAAAATGGACCAGAGAGCAACTAGACATTTGAAAAAAGTTGTTGACAAACGAATGTTTCTATAACCACCAGTTGCTAGGAAAAGTTTATATCACTCACCTCACCGAACAGTTAAATAGCATACACTCACATTCAACTGCTTCCAAATTGATAAAACATGATTCCAGCTAAAAAGAAAAAAAAAGCCACAGGTAATAAAGTCACAAAAAAATCACGGGCAAAAATGCCACATAAATCTCTCCTAGATAGTGACCCCAAAAGGTTTTAACCTAGTATATATCCAACTTCGGAAAGTGTTTAGTACAAGCGCATTGGGGATTTTTTTTAACCAGGTACTATGTATCCACCGTTGCAGCATGTTTAGCACAAGCGCATTAGGGATTTTTTTACCCAGTAAGTATCCACCTCTGTAGCATGTTCAAGTACAAGCCTATTGGGGATTTTTTTTTAGCCTGGTATGTATTCACTTTTGAGATGTGTTTAGTACAAGTCCACTGGGGCTTTTAAGTACAAGCCCATCAGGGATTTTTTTTTTGCCCTGCATGTATCCACCTTTTTTAAACCCTGTATGTTCCCACCCTTACAGCATGTTTAGATAAAATCCCATTGGGGATTTTTTTAAGTTGGTATATATCCACTTTTGCAGGGTGTTTTAAGTACAATCTCATTGGTAATTTTTTTTTACCCGGTATGTATCCACCTTTGTTGCATGTTTAGTACAAGTCCATTTGGGTTTTGGATTTTTTACCCCGTACGTATCACGTTTTGCTGATGTTATTAACAGTCCGTTGGGGATATTTTTACCCGGTATGTATCCACCTTTGCTGCATGTTTAGTACAAGTCCATTTGGGATTTTTTTACCCTGTACGTATCCACTTTTGCTGCATGTTTATTACAAGTCCGTTGGGGATTATTTTACCCGGTATGTATCCACCTTTGCTGCGTGTTTAGTACAAGTCCATTTGGGATTTTTTTTACCCTGTAAGTATCCACCTTTGCTGCACATTTATTACAAGTCCGTTGGGGATTTTTTATTACCAGAAATGTATCCATCTTTGTGGCGTGTTTAATACAAGTCCATTGAGGATTTTTGTTTACCCAGAATGTATCACTTTTGCGGCACATGGAGATTATTTTACCTGGAATGTATCCACCTTTGTGGCATGTATAGTACAATCCCGTTGGGGATTTTTTTTTTACCTAGTACGTATCCACTTTCACACAGCGTGTTTATACAAGTACGGAGGGGATATTTTGTATCTGGTATGTATCCACCTTTGTGACGTTTAAGTACAAGCCCATCGGGGCTTTTTTTCCTGGTATGTATCCACCTTTGCAGTGTGTATAATACAATTCTGTTTGGGATTTTTTTTTAACCCGGTATGTATCCACCTTTGCAGCATGTACAGTACAGGCCCATTGGGGATTTTATTTTTTCTACCTAGTACGTTCCCACTATTGCGGCATGTTTAAGTACAATCCCGTTGAGGATTTTTTTTTTACCTGGTGTAGCCACCCTTGTAGTGTGTTCAAGTACAAGCCCGTTGGGAATTTTTTTCTGAACCCGGTATGTATCCACCTTTGCTGCATGTTTAATAAAAGTCGGTTGTGGATTTTCTTTTACCCGGAATGTATCCACCTTTGCGGAGTTTATACAACAAGCCCATTGTGGTTTTTTTTCCACCTTGTGGAGTGTTTAGTACAATCCCGTTGGGGATTTTCGCAAAGACATATGCAAAACACTATAGATATCATAAAGATAATAAAACCCAAGAAATATTTTGAATTTTTCTCTGTAACTTTACTACTGCTCACCGTTAATAAATTTTACTTTTTTCCTGTGACTTTATTACCGGCCACCTGATAGAGTACCCTCCTGTTTCAGCAGGGCAGAAAGCTCTGAAAATTATATTGTCTGTTGCTTGCAGGCATCACTGAACTTACAATGTTGCCAGTTCACTCGACGATGTGCCCCACTTCACCGTCAACGACTAGCTTCCGGTGACTATACGAGTACAAGCATAGTCATTAGGGCTCCCTCCGGACAGGGGTCCGTGTTGACTGGTGACAAAAGTCGACTTAAGCAATCATCCATGGCACACTTGGTCATACATAATATGATATGAAAATCCGTGACAGCGTCTCAATGATAATATCACTTGTCATTCTATACTACTGTTAAACGTTTTATTTACTTGTATTTTTTCCCATTTTTGCAATTACTCACAGTCGGTTGCCAAGCTAGTTTATTTTTCAACGTCTTTGTTCAACACAGCAGACACTAAAAACGAGTTGTTCGTGGAATCACATGAAATAGATTAGCAATCATATTTACATTTGCAGTTAAAAGGAAACCACCACTAAGGTTAACTTAGCGGAGAGGATGAGGGTTCTGTGATGATACAGACAGCTGAAAATGCGAACGACAATTATAATTCAACCTTGATAAGCGAAAATATCTGAAAAGTTTCGCACTAGTAACTGCGTTGCAAACAATATCAGAATTTTTGGCAGCTTCACAGTAGTTTCTTTTATGTGTAAAAAAAAAGTGGGGGGGGGGGTTATATTAATGAAAGCTTGAGGCATTAATGCACTAAACCAGATACTCAGTTCAGTTTGAGCTTTACCAAAGGTCAGCTTCACACCACACTAGACGCATCACTTCCTAATCTGCCTCAGTTCTTTGTTACAACTAGCAACTATTTGATTTGACAATTAAGAAAGCGAAAAACTGCTACAAGAATTCTATCATCTCTATTGAAAGGCCTTGTTTTCAAGAACAAGCCATCATCTGCGTTCAGGGACCTGAACTAGGTAACGTGTTTATTACAGTAAAAGGTCCCTCTAATCCACCCACTGGTAAGGATTAATTCACTTTACAAAAATTAGAAATATGTTACTGCTATCATTATGAGCCTGTGCTGCAATCAAGAAACATTCGTTAGAATGTGCTGTTAACCTGTATGTTGGCGAATCAGTTATAATACTTAATGTCAACTCTCGGCCACTAATATTTCTGTCTTACATTACTGTTAACTAGACTCCTGCAACTGTCTCTTGAACTGGTACTCTACTCTCGTGGCAATGAGTAACATATAGTCAGCAAGACTGAAATGAAAGTTTCTTTATACGTGGAGCACTCGCCTCCATGTTCAGACATTTTCTCACATCATTTGAGGACTGCTAAACTTGATGAACAGTGCATTACAAGAAAACTGGAAACAAAAAGTCTTATATTTTCTAAAAGCAGAAGCAAATGGAGCGGCCAGCCTGGTGTGCCTGATCTGGCCGAGCCCAAGGAAAACAACATCCAAATAAAAGGTTGAGAAAGGATGGTCTTTAACCATGAAAGAAGCGATCGACCGCCTCTTCAAGAGGGAAACGTCAAGAATTGGGGAAAATAAATCAGGAAGGGAATTCCAGAGCTTGAGCATAGATATCTGAGCAGCGGATAAACCATATCATACAAAGATTACTGATTTCCCGCAGGGTAAATGTAGAGGAGCGCTGGATGGGTGGTACCTACTTGCACCATGAGAAAAGTACGGGGAATTCTCCCATGAACTGAACGGAATAGTGATCAAAATAGTTTATGAAAAAACAAAAGGAGAGAGAAGCCATCCTGTTGTGGAGAAGAAGAGGAGAGATTGAAGATGAGTAAGATCGCTGATAACAAGATCAATCTCACTTGGTAGGTGAGAGACTTTTCTGGTTGTATTACAAACTTCACTGATCTAAGGAAACATACATACCTTCTAATACAACTCGTGCAAGACTAATATTGACACCAAAACCATGGACCTTCAAACTTGATTAACACTATCAACAAATTACCGTTTTTTAAGGTATATTCAACAAATATCAGCATGTTCATTTAAAAAGGTCTTTATCAAAAAAGGGATAGTTTGTTCTTTAACCAGCGTTCTTGGGGCTTTCATGACAAATGTCGTTTAGCAGTAGAAATACAATGATAAATATATTCCTTTCTTCGAAATATATTAATACCAATATTACCCCTCCCAGTTTTAGCAGCATTTTTGCTTACAATAAAGAATAACGTTAAAATTATTGATATCCTTGATATGTTACTCGGTACAATAAGAAAATTCGGATTTTTTTTAGGTAACGGTTTATTGTCCAACTTAATTCTTCTGCTTTCAATAATTTTCTTTTGGAGTCATGTTCAAGAATCAAGAATAAGATTTGTAAAATATAAGCTGAGGATATTTAAACCATCAAAATTCAAAGAATAAATTTTGTAAGTGATTCAACCTGACTCGCACATTTCGCTGTACTTATTATAGAACTCTATATCACAAGTACTCAAGAGGAGAAGGTAACAAATCCTTCCACTGGAAACATCATTTGTTCATACCGAGAGTTGTGTAACTTAGAAATCCTCCCTCCCCGTTAATCCTTGCTACGCCAGTGTTGAATTAATTCTGGGTGCTCTTAACGTCGAAGAGATGTAATTGCTATTTTGAAGTGGTATTTTATGCATTTTCTACAGAGGAAACAAAATTCTAAAGCCTCCTAGAGGCACAGCTTCAGAAAACTCTACTTCTGGGTGTCACAGCTAGAGCAGTTTTCGGTTAAAGTCACACTTTCTTCGATGAACTCTTCTTTAACGAGTCCAAAAACTTTCAATCACTGATAAAAACCTGTACTTGTCAGGTTGTGCGCTTTTCTGTGCCCAGATTCTTCTTCTTGGTATCATTCTAAGAGTAAAAGTCCAGGCTACGAGACTGCATGATTCTCCAACTTTAAAAGTTTTTTTGTTTGTTTGTATGGTGTTTTTACGTTGCATGGAACCAGTGGTTATTCAGCAACGGGACCAACTGCTTTACGTGACTTCCAAACCACGTCGAGAGTGAACTTCTATCACCAGAAACACACATCTCTAACCCCCTCAGTGGAATGCCCGAGAATCGTGGCAGGCCAAGACCATACCGACCACGCCACTGAGGCGCTTCCAACTTTAAAAGGACTCAAGTCAAAGAGTTTCCTTTCTAATAAAATTTCATCGAACATCCCAGCTGGAAATGTTTGAGAGTTTTCCCATCCAAGATAACGCTTCCTAGATGAGATTTTTCATCGATTGCTTTTTGTACTTTGTCCTGATTACTTTATTGAATTAGATAAGATGACATTAGAATGACAAACACCAACTTCACAAGGACACACATTTCTCAGGTAAATGATTAAGCTACGCACCGACGCAGGTGATGAATAAATCAAATTACAGTAACTTGCATCGTCCAGGCCATACATATTTACATATATATATATATATATATATATATATATATATATATATATATATTATATATATATAGATATAATATATTATTATATATATATATTATATATATATATATATATATATGTGGGGGGGGAATGGGGGGTTATGGGTGTGCGTGCACGTGTGTGTTTGCATTTCTCCAACATACTTCAAACCAAGTTTTGCTTGCAGGAATTTCTTTTTATTCGTAACTAGAAAGTCACTCACTTTACCTAGATAACGTACTGCAAGAAACTGGTCATCGTTAATTGCACTTAACCAATATGAATCGACCATGAATGCTGCCACACGGCTACACAAAAATGAGAAATAAACCCTCAGTTACACCTGGGGGTACTAAGAGTCTCCAGGTTTATAAGTACGAAGGATAAAGGGAAAACAGGAGATTGCGACTTGAGAGCCTCACATCAAATTGGAAAGACAGCACCTGCAAAAAATGAAGTCAAGAGATGTGGACAGGACGTCTTATTTGTTTGTGACGCACGGTGCAAAGGAACAGGAGAAGGGACTGGAAGGGGCCAATGGGTATCTTTCTCCAGGCAGAACAGGAAAGGCATGATCTTCATGCCAAATGCAGAAAAGGCACTTACTGACCTGGAGGTAGACAGCTGTAGATTACTGATGGCAAGATTTAATCAATAACTGTGCAGTCTGGGTATTATAGTGGTCTATGCACCAATAAATAAACTTTACAAGGTACAAGCGAGGAATTCTATATAGAACTGAAAAACGCTAGAGGTATGATAACTGTTTTTGTTGGTACCTGTACCTAAGGTGGCTGGAGAAATCAAAGTATTGGGGATGTAATGGGCAAGGAAGGTGTTGAAGAGAAAGCGAACTGATGAGCACAATTTACTTTACTAGGTTTTTTGTGCTACAAATAATCTTGAAATTAAAGGTATTCTTCTCCGCTACCATGACATCCATAATACACTTGGACATTTCTAAATAGATCACATGGCTATTAACTGGGAGAGAAAAAGAATACCAAAGAATGTGAGGAGCTATAGAGAAAAAGGATGTCGTCATTACCACGTTTGACCTTAAATCAAATGCACTCAACAAAAAAGTTGACAAAGTATCTAGATTCATTACAATCAAGCTTCTTCAAAATTAACATCGAGAAGATTTTGAAACTGAAGGTAAAAATAGATTTGCGGGAATAGAAACCATATCTGAGGAGGTGAACTTAATAAATGATTACTGGATTAACATAAAAAAGGTCTCTTAGTCTTACCACACAGCCGGAAGAAATTTCGATATTTCCTTGAAGAAGAAACTTGAAGAAATTACTCAGCCTCATGTGTGGTGGACTAAATTGGTGGTATCATCTATAATTGGATCAGACTTGTTTTCCTTTCCACCACCACTAACAGATGATGGTAGATTGGTTACTGACCCTAAGGAAAAGGCTGAACTGCTTCTTCGAGCTACTTCTCGTCCTGAAGCTATTCTCACAAAATTTACATTTAGCTCAAGAAAATTTTGGATAATCTTGATAGCTGGGGTGGGGAAGACCCTGATGGTTTCTTCCCTTTGTTTAAAAAAAATGTTTTTTCGTGTGTTATCTCCCAAGATTAATGGTTCGATATATAAATTTGTATGCCAGCATAGTAGCTTTGTAGATGAGCGCAAGCTTAGCAATGATTCCTGTTCCAAAGAGTGGCATATCCGCAGACTGCAGTAACTACAGGCCAACTTCTGTTCTCCATGTGCACTCCAAAGTTGCTGAAAAGGTTATTTTTAAGCCGCTATATAGGTATGTGGAATATAAAGGATTGCTAGCCGATTGTCAATATGCATATAGGATGCAGTTAGGTACCTACAATGTTTTTTTAGGTTTTGTGTGCTGGGTAATTCAAAGAGATTTTAGTGCTGCTCTCGATTCAGTAAATCACAAGGGTGGATATGTTTTAGGACTGCTTCAAGATTTCCTTACAGGTAGGCAGCAGCTGTTGATGGGATCTTTAGTGAACCAAGATCCATTGTTATTTTCAGTGTATACAAGTGATATGGTTGTTGGCTTGGAAAACATACATATTCTTATATAATAAATAAATATATGTATGTATGTATATATGTAGTATATATAGATATATATATATATATATATATATATATATATTATATATACACATATACATATAAATGTATGCTCTGGTTTAGGAGAGAAATTATCCAGTATACAGGGATACAGCAAAAAACCTTTTTTAAAAAATAAAAAAATCAGCACAGACATCCATGGTAAGCAAACCACTCTTACCGCTACGGGCAACATGGTATATTTGTCAGCATCCATAAACAAATAATCCGCCTTCATCATTACCGTATCATCTTCACATTCAATTTTATTTAAGGTTATTCTTCTGCATTCTCTCCCTCCCAGAGACGGTCTTCCCGACAAAGAATCGCTGCGGAAGTGCGCGCCAACAGGCAACATTGAGCCGCCTCTTCTCCCCTCCTCTTCTTCTTTGTAATTATTGGAGTGGAGAATTGATCCTCTCTCTCTCTCTCTCTCTCTCCCTCTCTCTGTCTCTCTGTCTGTCTAGAAAACACAATGACAGTTCGAAATTATTCTTGATTGAGTAGTTGTATTCACCAAACAGACCATCTTACTTTAGGTCCAAGGTAATAGATATATATATATATATATATATATATATATATATATATATATATATATATATATATATATATATTACATATAATCTATATATATATATATATATATATAATATATATATATCACTTCACCACATTTTACATAAATACGTTGATCCCACAATAAGCTGTAGTTCCCGTTGCTAAGTAACCAAATTGATCCTAGCCCACGTAAAAATATCTATTAATCCTTCGGTCCAGCCCTAGGAAAGCTGTTAATCATTTCAGTGGTTCTGATTAAACTTTTTTCTGCTACAAATGTCGTTTAATGATCCAATTCGCGATACTTTGGATTCGGTCTTAGAACGTTAACTGGAGGTCGTTGCTGGGTGCTGTTGGGTGTTCGAGTCACTTCGTTGCTAAAACATTTGTCACTTAAAATCCTCTTGTGATCAACCGGAAGTAGGACGATATTTGTAGCTTAGCTTAATATAGTATAAAGACACGATTTTACACACACATATTTATACAGTACACACATGACAGATATATATATATATATATATATATATATATATATATCTATATATATATATATATAAATATTTATATATATATATATACAAGACAAGTGGTGGACCTTGCCCGCCCGTCCCGGGACCCATGGCCGGCCTTGCCTGCCTGTCCCAGACCTGGCGGGACCCCGCCCGACCAATCCCAGGACCCATGGCTGGCCTCGCCGCCTATCCCCCCAGGACCTATAGCCGGCCCTGCCCGCCCATCCAGGACACGTGACGGACCTCACCCGCCTGTCCCAATGACCCGTGGCCAGCCCGCCTGCCTGTCCCGGGACACGTGGCAGACCTCGCCTGCCCATTCCCAGGACACTTGGTGGACCTTACCCTCCGCCTTACCCTCCCATCCTGGGACCTGTGGTGGCCCTGCTCACCTGTCACAGGACAAGGCGTGGACCTCGCCCGCCCATCCCAGGACACAGCGGACCTCGCCCACCAGTCCTAGGACCCATGGCCAGCCCCGCTTGCCCATCCCAGGACACATGGCAGACCTTGCCCGCCATGCCGGGACCCGTGGCCGGCCCCACCCGCCTGTCCCGGGACACATGGCGGACCTCGTCCGCCCATCCCGGAACCTGTGGCCAGCCCCACCTGCCCGTCAAGGGACGCGTAGTGGACCTCGTCCGCCCGTCCCAAGACCCGTGACCGGCCCATGGCTGGCCCCGCCCGTCCGTCCTGGGACATGTGACAGACCTCACCCGCCCATCCTGGGACACATGGCCAGCCCCACCCACCCGTCCCAGGACACGTGGCGGACCTCGCCCGCCTGTCTTGGGACTTGTGGCGGGCTTCACCCACCAGTCCCGAGATAGAGCAACAGCTATGCTTAGCCTTAGAACCAGAATGCTACTAGATCTCAATTCTCGGGGCTTCTCTGAATCTGCTTCTTCTCCTGGCACCTCCACGAATCCACTCAATCCTTTTAATTCTCCTCTTCTCTGATCTCCTCTTCTCTGCACTCCACGAATCCTACTCAATCCTGCTCAATTCTCCTGGTTCGAATCCTCTGCTCCTATCCTGGCGACCTCTACGAATCTACTCATTCCTTTTCAATTCTCCTGGGGCTTCTCTGAATCCTCTTTCTTCTCCTGGCACCTCCACGAATCCTACTCAATCCTCTCAATTCTCCTGGGGCTTCGAATCCTCTGCTCCTTATCCTGGCACCTCTACGAATCCTACTCATTCCTTTCAATTCTCCTGGGGCTTCTCTGAATCCTCTGCTTCTTCTCCTGGCACTTCCACGAATCCTACTGAATCTTCTCAATTCTCCTGGGGCTACTCTGAATCCTCTGCTTGCTTCTCCAGGTACCTCCACGAATCCTCTCATTTTCCTCACGGTTTCTACAATCCTCCCATTTTCATTTTCCTTTCCCTCCCTTCAAGGTTAACAAACTTATTACAAAATAAACATCAAACTTTCTATACAACAAACATTCTCCTCAAATTTTTCACATCTGATCCGTCTGAGCGAGGCCAGCACAGACTTGATCGCACTATTCCTTGAAGATCGACAGCAGCTTCTGCAGTTTCCAGTTGTCCTTCTCGAATCTCCAGGCGCCTGTATCTCTCCTAGAGGTTCTTCAGGTCGCAGACCAATTTCTCCTTCGCTCCTCGCAACTGTCGAACCTAATCTTCCAGCTGATCGTTCCATTCGCCCTGGACGCCGGCCTTCGTCTCCAGCGACTCCAGGCGACGAGTTCATTCCTCTAGAAGGCATGTGGAGTCTACACTCTTCTTTCGAGATATCTTCCACTTCTTTATGCAGGCGCTGGAACCTCAGCTCGATGTCTTTCCTGTCGGATTTCCGTTTTTCAGTCTCGTCTTTTTGTTCCTGGATGAGGCTCGCCATCCGCGCTGCTTCTTCGATCTTTAGCTGCAGGTCTTTCTCCTTCTGTCGTAGGAGTTTCTCAAGCCTCTCAAGCAGGTAGTCCGCCTCTGCCAACTGCACTGTCACTTCCCTTATCTTCTCACATAGAGCATCGTTTCTCTGCCCAATTTCCCTCGCGTTGTCCTTCAGCTGCTGATTTTCTTCTGCCATCTTGAGGATCTTGTCTTCCAGCTGCCGTTTCTCCGTCTTCTCTTGATCGTTCTCCCTTTTCAGAAACAACGTTTCAGCTTCGAGCGAGTGGGCCCTGTCTTGCCAGGCCTGCTGTTGCAACAACTCCCTTCCGCCCGCCTTCTCAATCTCTTCGTGGTAGTCGAGCCTCTGTTGCAGCTGAAGAATGTCCTATCCAAGTTCACGCGTTCAGTTCCTTTTCCTTGGGTTTTTCAGCTCTATCATCAGTCAGGAGAAACCTCACCAGCGAATAGGCAGCCACAGCAAACAAGATGACTTTTCCTCCGTATTTCAAACAACATCTGGACAACAACGTCCCAACAACAGCTGCTGCCAAAGCCATTTTCTTTAAAACTGGAATCCATATCGGAGGTATGTTACCTACAGAGGTAACATACCCAGTTTATATACTCTCCTCCCTCTCTCGATTTTTCGTCGATTTTCTATATTCCACGAGAGATATTTGGATTTATCAAAATATAGCTGGAAAGATTCTAAAAAATTTTTAATTATGTCTTTGTCCCTGGGGTGTTATAAATTGCTGAAACCTCCCTCTCTCTCTCTCCTCCCTTCTCAAATCTCTCTCTCTCTCTCTCTCTCTTCCTCTCTCTCGCTCTCTCCTCTCTCTCTCTCTCTCTCTCTCTCCCACTCTCTCTCTATCTCTCTCTCTCTCTCTCTCTCAACATTCAACAAATAAATCACCTGCCAACAAGAAAGGAAAATACTTTAGACCTAGTATTTATGAACGAGATGAATTATGTTAAAGAAATAATAGTTTATAATGCGAATATTTCAGACCATAATGTCATAGAATTAACAGTTCATTTCCAAAGCAAGTGAAAATAGAGATAAGCAAGAAAATGAAAAAGTGGGAAGGATATGGAAAATACAACTTCTACAGTAAAAATATAAAATGGTCAGAAATTAATGAAGAATTAAACAAAGATTGGGATAACATTTTTCGTAAGTGATGACATAAGGGTAAATACGGAGATATTATATAAAATATTGGAGAAAATAGTGGAAAAATATATACCGAAGAAGAAAAGTAAACATCATTCATGCATACCAAGAGACAGAAGGATCTTGTTCCAGAAAATCAGAAAGTGGAAAAAAGGTCTTGCAAAAGAAAAAAATGCATGGAAAGTTATAGAACTAAAAAGTAAGATAGAAAATGCAGAAACAAAAGATATACAATCAAAAGAAAATGAAAAACGGGACTTGGAAGAAAAAACCCTATTAAATATCAAGCAAAACCCCAAGCTATTATACTCATATGCGAAGAAGATGAATAAAAGAAGAATAGAAATAGGCCCCCCTCTGAGATTGAGGGAGATTAACGAATGAAAAAAAGGGAAATTGCAACATACTGGTGGCAGAAACGATATAAGAGAGAATTCACCCCTAGAATAGATAATGAAGATAATGATATAGAAGTAAAGGGATGAAAATAGTGAATATTTAGCTGACATAGATATTAATGAAGCTGATATTGTGCAGGCTATTAATGAAATTAAAAATGGAGCTGCTGCAGGGCCTGATGGAATTCCTGCTATTTTGTTAAAGAAAGTAGTTCATTCTATCGCAAAGCCACTTGCAATATTATTAAGACAAAGTGTAGATACAGGCAAGATTTATGATGAGCACAATTAGCATATATTACCCCTACTTTCAAAAGTGGATCAAGACTAGAGGCAAGTAATTAGAGGCCTGTGAGTCTAACATCACATATTATGAAAGTGTATGAAAGGGTAATGAAGAAAAATATTATGAAACATTTAATAAAAAATTTGTTTAATAAAGGACAACATGGTTTCGTACCCGGAAAAAGTACACAAACCCAACTGTTAGTCCGTGAGAACATATTCAAAAATATGAAAAGCGGAAATGAAACAGATGTGGTTTATTTAGACTTTGCAAAAGCTTTTGATAAAGTAGACCATAATATATTAGCGAAGAAAATTAGAAAACACAATAGTCGTGGATAAAGTAGGAAGATGGTTAAAAGAATTTTTACACAACAGAAAACAGATAGTTATTGCAAACGACGAGAAATCGGATGAAGTCAAGGTAATATCCGGTGTGCCGCAAGGTACGGTGTTAGCTGCAATACTGTTTGTTATTATGATTGAAGACATAGACAATAATGTGAAGGATTCGGTAGTGAGTAGTTTCGGCAGATGACACAAGAATAAGTAGAGAAATTACTTGTGATGAAGATAGGAACGCTCTACAAAGAGACCTTAACAAAGTATATGATTGGGCAGAGGTAAATAGGATGGTATTTAACTCTGATAAATTTGAATCAATAAATTATGGAGACAGAGAAAGAAAGCTATATGCATATAAGGGACCTAATAATGAGACCATCACAAATAAGGAAGCAGTTAAAGACCTTGGTGTGATGATGAATAGGAACATGTATGCAATGATCAAATAGCAAACTCTGTTGGCAAAATGTAAAGCAAAAATGGGAATGTTGTTACGGCACTTCAAAACAAGAAAAAGCTGAAAACACTGATTATGCTTTATAAAACATATGTTCGTAGTCCACTTGAATATTGCAATATGATATGGTACCCACACTATCAAAAGGATATTGCACAAATAGAGAGTGTACAAAGGTCCTTTACAGCTAGAATAGAAGAAGTTAAGGACCTAGACTACTGGGAAAGACTACAATTCTTAAAATTATATAGTCTAGAAAGGAGAAGAGAACGCTACATGATAATTCAGGCATGGAAACAGATAGAAGGAATAGCAGAAAATATCATGGAACTAAAAATATCAGAAAGAGCAAGCAGAGGTAGATTAATAGTGCCCAAAACTATACCAGGAAAAATAAGGAAAGCACACAGGACATTAATCCACTACGCACCAGCATCGATAATGCAGCGTCTATTCAATGCGTTGCCAGCTCATCTGAGGAATATATCAGGAGTGAGCGTAGATGTGTTTAAGAATAAGCTCGACAAATATCTAAACTGCATCCCAGACCATCCAAGATTGGAAGATGCAAAATATACCGGAAGATGTACTAGCAACTCTCTGGTAGACATTAGAGGTGCCTCACACTGAGGGACCTGGGGCAACCCGAACAAGATGTAAGGTCTGTAAGGTAAGGTAAGGTCTCTCTCTCTCTCTCTCTCTCCTCTCTCTCTCTCTCTCTCTTTCTTTTGCATTCGGTAAGTTTAGGGAGAGAGACTTTATTTTTGCGTAGAATAACAGTGTATTGGTATATTTACCTATGACAGTGCACGTGAAATCACTCCTTTTGGAATATAATAGGAAATCTAGTGTGTGTACTATACCATGCTTCGTATATAATGCTTCAATTGAGGTTTTTATTTATATTTTTATTCGGTCCATCTAGGTCATATATATATATATATAGATATATATATATATATATATATATATATATATATATATGATATAATTTCCCAAAGACTGGTCACTTTTTAGACATGCTGTCTACGAACGAGGAACGCCAAAGGACAGGAATGAATCAAAAGTACTGAAGCAGAAATGCGCACACCTGAAAGGGGCAATTGAGACCCACCACAAATGGCAATAATGACCGCCTCTAAGAAAACATACCGCGCATGTGCAAGTGTGTGTGCGTGTGTGTGTGTAAAATACGTGATGCTTCAACATTACCAAGACAGAGAGAGAAAAAATGGTTACAGTTGTTAATGATGATGTTTTTCAGGATCACAAACCGTGGTCAGGTAGTTTTCCTTCTTCTTTCTTTCTTTTTTCGACATCTCGTATTCAGGAACCCGACATTTTTCTCCTTAAAGGAAATAGTGATGGCCACAGCTATGAGTAAAACTAGATCAACGTGAAATACGGGTAACAAGTGTGTATTTTATAATGTCCTTACATTTTACGAGTATCTGATTATTTATTTAGTTATTTTTCCATTTATTTTTTTTCTTTTCCAATAACTAATCTCTGTCTGTTTATCTGTTGCTTTCTATTACTTCTTTCTAATGAACACCATAATATTCTTTGGAAGCTTGAATTTCAACCCGGTGGCCCCTGTGGTGGGCTTGTTCTATATGAATACGGTTCATCTTCCCGTATATTAATAATAATAATAAATAATTAAACATAACTAAAAAGTAAGGTTAGGTTTAAACCCCCAGCCCCTTTCCCCCTATTCCCTTTCTAATAAATTTCATACCTTTTTCTTAATTTTTTTCGTGCCTGGGCAAGAACAGGACCACTGGTTGCCCGTCTCAACTAACCCTAAAATTCGCACGTCCGTCAACAATCATTATGCCAATGAGTAACGAGAATTTTTGGCTAACAATTCACTAACACAATACTCGTGCGTACCGTTGGCCACTTGTTTCTTGAGGATATGCAGACACCGGATGTCTGATACCATTAAGAAGGTTTTCTATTTCCTATGATTTCGTGAACTAGTTTATCGTCCAAGTTGTTTATAATTATTATTATTATTATTATTATTATTATTATTATTATTATTATTATTATTATTATTATTATTATTATTATTATTCTAAAGATGAACCTCATTTATATAGAACAAGCCCACCACCACGGGGGCCATTGACTTGGAATTCAAACTTCCAAAAGAATAGTATTCTGCCGTTCATTATAAAGAAGTAATAACAAAGGTAATGGGATATACAGAATGAAGAGATCACAGAGAGAGAGAGAGAGAGAGAGAGAGAGAGAGAGAGAGGGAGAGAGAGAGAGAGAGAGAGAGAGAGTTTCCATTAGTGGCTTGTTTGTGATAGTTAATTTTTCAAAATCATTTTCACAAACAATTTACAATTGTTAACAAATGTTCCCCTACTCAAATCATTCAATTCAATTGAACGTTTGCAACAAGTATGCACACATAAATACAAAATATACACGCACACGCGCACAAGCACATCCTTATAGTGCTACCATTCTATACCATCTTTCTTCGTAACTAGAGTGAATGTCACTTTCAAATTATCACAGAAAATAGCAACACTATTAGCTCATACCGAAACAACGAAATCAAGTTGAAAGCCAAGTGTTTGTTAAGCAGAAATCTTACGTTGACTTAAAGGACTCACAACGGTCTACAAATAGCACCGCATGGTCTAACAATGAAATGAACTAGGCCTATACATAGTTTATTCACATTCTGGTCCGAGCGGCTGAGATCCTTCCCGGACAAAGTCCAGCTGCGATCTGTCATAAAATCGTTGCCTCGTTGTTTACCCGTCCACAGACATGCGATCACCTGTCAGTTGGTCGAAAGAACTTTAGGTAATTCCATCAGTTCTTCAATAATCTGGTGAGAGGACTGACTCCGTCCACAAACTGTCGTCCACACGTACGTTTTAACGTCAGTTTCAATGAACTGACAGGGAGACTGACAAGTAAACCTGTGCGTGAATGCCCGGCCTTACGTTTTAACGTCAGTTTCGATGAACTAACTGATGGACTAAAAGGTAAACCTGGGCGTAAATACTCGGCCTTATACGCAACTCCTGGTATAGATGGTCTTTCCATTGAGTTTTATCTTACATACTGGGATATCATAAAGAATGACTTTATAGAGGTATTGAAATACATCAAAACACATTTTGAGTTTTCGGTATCCCAAAATTGAGGTGTAATTGAATTAATCCCAAAATCATGAGACCTGTCAAAATGAGAGGAATAGTGACCTATTACTTTATTAAACTCTGATCACAAAGTCTTTACGAAGATATTAAAGAACAGGCTTCACTTAGTGACTGATAAGGTGGTCTCCAAACTTCAATTCTGCGTTGGTTCTGGTAAGTCAATTGTTTATTGTAATAACATTAGAGATATATGATTCATTATGTCAATAATGATAAATCAAAGGCAGCCTTGCTCAGTCTAGACTGGTCGAAGGCCTTTGATAGAGTAAATATTGATTTTCTATTGAGGGTTATGCAGAAATTAGATTTTTCCAGTTGAATTGATTAAAAGATCTGTTAGACAAGAATGTCCTCTGGCCATGGCTCTATTCCGTCTTGTTCAAGAAGCTTCCTATAAAGCCATTCAGTACGACAGTGAGGTGCAGGCTCTTGATAATTTAGGTGACAGGTTTTGCAGATGACTCAAATATATCCATTACATCAGATAATGCTTTTTATTAACAAAGTGACTTGAAATTGTGAATAAATTCGAAAATGCAACTGGAGCCTTGTTTAACAAAAAGAAAACTGTTATCATTTATATGTATGCATAATTATTATGATTAAATTTGCTAGAAAGAGATGACGTAAAACTTACACTGTAGTATGTAGTCCCTACACTGTAAAAGACTAAGTAACCGAACATTATGATCAGAAAATCCGAGGAGCAGGAACGAAAATGGACTAAATATATAGACATCTGGACAGCTGAACTGGAATGTCAGGGAACAAAGGTTCCCCGATAATTTTCTTGAATTTTGTAAGGAGAAAATTTAGAACCTAATAAATACTAGTGTTGAAACACTGAATCGGATAAATACTATACCTCAGACAAATGATATACTAACGAAATTTAGCCATATAAACAACGGTGTTATTATTATGATTATTAAACTGACAAAGAAAACAAATTGTGCAACTGATCCGATGTCAAATCTGAACTTACTAGGGTTCAAATATTTCCATGCTTAGTATGATAGTGAAAGCGATCAATGTCAGTATCTCAGAAAGCAAGTTCCTCACAGCTGAGAAAGCGGGTGTTGTTTAAACAAACAACTCTACATATAATCAAAGTTGAACTTCATACAGGCCTCTTTAGAATTTATCTTTTATTTACAAAATGCTAGAATATGTAACGTAATTCGTGAACGGATAAAAAGTTATTTGGAAAGGGCACGTCCTTTACTGGATTGTTAGTCGGTTTAAAAACACTTAATATCGTACAAAAGCCGTTGTAAGTTCTGTTGTCAACGTCCTATTCGAAACAATAGTTAAAGCAAATATGGTATTTTGGAGGTGCTCGTGCTCAGCGCTGTTTTTGGTCCAGTTATTCATGAACCTCTTCCAAATTATTTACGATTAACTGGTATTACTTAGGGTGATTTTGAATATTTAAAAGCTACCTGGTAGACAGAAAATACTGCGTACAAATAGGGACTCGCCTTATGAAACATTAAAAAGAGAAGCAGCTCAAGGCAGTGTAATAGATCCAATTTCATCTTGTATTATGAAAATGCTACAGGAACGTAATGGTTAAGTTCAAGCCATTTGCAGATGACACCCAATTTTGTTTTTGCATGAACGATATTAAGGATACAAATGAGATAATAGATGATGCCCTCACCAGTGTAAGGAATGGATATTGAAGCTGTTGAAATTAGATAACAATAAAACTAAGTTTATGCTGGTAAGAACGAAAAAAGAAACCGTGGTGATTTTCAGCTTAATGTATGTAAATAGAAATATAGTTTCGATCGCTCACAAGTACGTTCCTTAGGTGTGCTATTAGACTGCTATTTGTCTGTAAGTGCCCAAATTAAAAATGTTGTAAGGGTTACCGCACATCGTCGTAGAAATATTTCCTTTGTTAAAAAATGTACTGGAAAGTGCTCCATAAAAATATATAGATTAATTTTGTCGTAAACTGGGTGAACAACTACAGAAAATACTCTGCCTCAGATGCAACTAGATATTAAATAGAGCTCCAAGAATAATAAATGAGGGTTGCACCGCATGACAGGACTTAGCCTGTATTGTTTGAGTTGCTCTGGTTCCCCATCAAAGCAGAATCATGTGTAAAGTATGTGAAATGATTCATCAAGCTGTCATGGCTGGATGTCCAAAATATCTGTGACTTGCTGCATGTAATACATCCTATGCGTGGAGTCAACACAAGAATAGGTACAGATGGACTCAAGCTATCTGAGTCAAAATGGAATTCGACAGCAAGCTTTAGAAAGTTGAAATCTGCCGCTCAAAGACTTTATAATAAACTCCCATTTTGTATCAGGGAGACTGAAAGTATAAAGTCATTCAAGAAAAAATGAAAGATCTTACTTTTTCTGGGTGCGACGACAGTATGGATTGACAATTAATAGGGAGTACGCAAACCAATAAATAAAAGAATTCGAGAATGTGTCTGCGTTATTATGTATGTGACGACTTGTGTCTGCAGTAAACGGTATTTTTTTTTACTGCGTACAACACTTAATACAATGAAAATATTCATTCCCTTGTTCGTAAAATTATTGATAAAAGTGTTTTTTTATGATAAAACATAGGCTATTTTGATCAAGAACCGAAAAGTCATAAAACGACTAATCAATCAGTTTGAAATCATCAACAAATTCTTTTAACGTTTCCCCTTTAACACAACCAAGGACGTCGGACTCTTCCGCGTCCAAGTTTCAAGACAGGTGATCAATGGTCCTTGATGGTGACGCCAAGAGCAATCGGAACTAATCGGAAATAAAACTATTTAGTCTTTAGTTCAACTTGGCCTTGGCCGTCGACTCTGTTTGGAGTCGGGATCACTTAAGTGTCGTTGTAACCAAATTCGTTTTTGGGTCTTGTTTTCGCTTATGAGCAGTGGGAGTATTTCTTTTGAATATGCTTTTGGAATTTGGTAAAGAGCGTGTTATGGTCTACGTTTAGTTATAGAGACTCCTAAGGCTTTGCAAAGGTGAAGAATGTTGTGCATTATACTTTTTCCAACTTAATATCTTTGCAGCATCATTTCAGTTATTTCCCCATTATTGCAAGGGTTCATGGGTGTGTTACGTAGTCGCTTGTTTCAACAGGCATATCTGTTTCTTGAATGCATTTTAAATTTTACTAGTTTCAGATTAGAATACATTGGTGTTCTTAAGTATTTCATGTTTTGTTTTTCTGAATTTGGCTGTACTGAAGCTAAATATCAACTTACTGAAAATGGTGGATAGCCTAGCATTGAATATTTATTTTTATAGCCTTACTTTATCCAAATTAACGCTTCTAGACTACGAAACTGTAGTTTAATTTACTTTGCAGCATAAAAGACCTTCAGGGCCAGATGTGGATATGATGGTCCGTGAAATTTAGTATTTAATTTACTATGTAATATACTATACACTTGGAAGTGAAGTTCCTGCTGAAATCTTTACTTTAATGAAAGCCTTTTCCCGTATGGATCTTGTATATTGGTTTATTAAAGCAAGTCCATATTTTGCTTAAAATCTCATTTTAAACTACTTCCAGGTATGACAGTGTACCATTTCATGAAGCTACGCTTGTGAGAAACAGGTCAACATTCTCCAGCCAGAAAGTTACTCAAAATACTGAAGAAAAACTAGGTAAAGTCATGTAAACTGTACAAGTTTTCCTTTTTTTTTTTTTTTTTTTTTTTTTTTTACCTCCACCCCTGCAGGGGCGTTGCCCCTGTAGGGGTGGAGGCCCCTCTCTGCACCCGCCGATGGTCGCGGGTGCATGGGAGGGGAATTGTTTTAATAGTTCAATCTTATTACATAATTATAGATGCATTTGGCGTAAAAAATAATTGAACTTTGAATATTTTTGGGGAAATTCACCATATCAGATATGTGAATGTATGTATAATCACCATCCTCGAAAAAATTTATGAAGTGCTTTTGTGTACTTTTAACATTTTCTATACAATTGAAACTGTATTGGGTTTTTTTAGGAAAGCCTGGAGTGTTCCCTTCATAAGTAAATTCGAAGTGTAATAAACAGGGTAAATTTAGGATAGTTTTGTGCTGTACCGGTTATGCTTCTGACAAGTCATCAAAGAAAATGTTGTAGTTTTACTGTAAGTGATCGTTAAGGCACGTTTTTAAGATAGTAAAATTCCCGGTATGGCAATTGCAGATTTTTCTTTGCCAGTGTTTTAAGTGAATTTGATAAATCTCGCACTTTTATTAAATATTTGAACATCTTGCCAAAGACCAGTGTTGATTGGTGAAGTTTTTGTATTGAGGTGATTCGGTATTAGTATAATAATCGGCCCGTCGTTGACGTTGAAGACGAAATAGACTAAAAAAACTTACTCATAATAAATACCATAAGGTCGCCCTCTCCTAGTGTTGGTTGTTTGGTGGTGTTGAGAGAACATAAAAACAATTCTGTAGAGGCATTGATCATGGTGCTAGTTTCTCTTTGGACGACTGGTTTTCGCGCTAGGCTGCCAATCCGGTGATCGGAGTTAGATTCTCTGCTCTGCCAACGCGGAATCAGAGGAATTTATTTCTGGTGATAGAAATTTATTTCTAGATATGTGGTTCGGGTCCCACAACAAGCTGTAGGTCCCGTTGCTAGGTGACCAATTGGTTCCTGGCCACGTAAAAATATCTAATCCTTTGTTCTGGTTAAACTAATATACTAAACTTTTTTTATCCTGGTGCTGACAATCGCTGAGGTAATACTTTAATTCTCTTATTAGTTATATTAAACCAGGATCTAATTTATAGTAACTCATAATAGTAAGATCAGTGACAGTGGATACTCCTTTTCAAGTTAACCACACAGAAAATTTTGTTGATCCCAATCTTAACGTTCACATACAATATTGAACGATTGTGACGAGATACTTAGTAAGTAGATTAGAAGGCCTGGGATTAAAATGAAGTTTTTGAAAACCTATCTTGTTAGGTATTTATTTAGCACTACAAAGATTGTTTTAAGTTTTTTTACTTGAAGCTGCTAAATTATATCCACTTAAGTGACACTCGCCCACTATCACCACCTAGGGTATCATTTTCTGATTACTGTAGATGAGCCACAACCATTTTGTTCTGGATATAAGCCATCAAAATGTTTGTATCCATCCTGTTAAGGTAAATTTTTAATTTCCTTTCAAATATCAATATTTTACTATGATTTACCTCTTTAACCCCGTGAAGCTAGCCCACACAGCGTTTTACCTCTTGCCAGTAGTACTACATAAGAGCTTGAAAAGAATCTTAAAACTGCGGATACAGCACGAAGCGCCGTTAACCACCCTGTAACGGTATAGGGATGTTAGGCTCTAATGAACTAGGCTAAGTTGCCTTACTATGGCTTAGTAGGTATACTATGATTGTTTTACCTCATTTTGTTTATTAATTCAAATGCCATGTTGTCGATGGTGATTTACCCAACCCAAAACCCCGCATTTCCAAGGGGTCCCCAACCTTGTTGGTTGTAATAAGAGTATAATTTAAAAAAAAAAGTTTCTCCATAATATTCCCCAATGTATTACTATCATAATCCTTCAAAGCACATTAACACGTGAAAATGCATAGTTTAGAAAAAGTTTAGAGAAACTGAGTTGGAACTATTGTTAAAATTTACCAATGGTAGTTTCAAACTAATCTTTTTTTTCCTTTCAGGTGATAAGTGGAAGTCTGGCTATCTTTAGTACTAACGTACCTGGCTTTTAAATTTTTTTGTTTTAGATTATTTTGATTGCTTAAGAACTATTCTAAAATTTGCAGTTACCAGTAAAGACCTTTAATATTTTAAATAGTTCGCCTTTTAATATTTTAAATAGTTAACCTTTAATATTTTATAGTACAATAGTTAACGTAAATGTTAGTTAACTTTGCATCAGTACATGCGGTGTAATACAAATTTTTAAAACTTTTAAATAATTTTTGCTTTTAAAATTTTAAAATACACCTGCTGCTGGTAGTTTAAATCTTTTAACTTAAGCAAAACTGTTAATCATACCATCATACAATGAACAAGACTGTTTTCACTTAAGTATAGTAGCCCTACACTATTTTATACAATGGAAGAGTGTTGCCAGAACGTGCTATGCTTTTCAACTTGGAAAATTTATATTTCTTAATTTTCTGCTCGGCATCTCCGAAAATAATTAAGTTTGATGGCTTTTTTTTTTTCTCGGGTTGGTTATTCTATTGTTAGCGTATTTTGGTGCCTCCCTTTCTTGGTTTGCTGACTTTTCTATTAAGTTTTTCTGGGCGGTTGGTTGGTCTGTACAGAAACAAATTGGGTCTGTCTAGAAGATTGAAGTTCATTTAGGATAAAACCTCAGATTTTACTGAACTAAATCTTGAATGTAATTTTTTTTATTCTTAATCCCATATATTTTACTGACCAAAAGCATCTTTGATCTATTTTTTATATGTAATAAGTACAAACCACTTTTCTGCTGTATGTTTTTTTTTCGGTTGACAGGCTGTTCACTGGAGTAATTGGGACCCTGGTGTTAAGGTACTCAGGTGTTCGTTGCTTTTACAAGACCATATATTTGAATGAGACAGGAGCCTGGTGTTAACTGATAATCTGCGCTTGACGCCAAAAGTTCTTTAAAGGAAGTAATTGAAAATTTTAAATAAAGATCACTTGTAAATATGAACGTGCTTCCCTTTACCAATAGAAATCTCACACTGGTTTTCGTTCCATAATTTTAGGAAATTGAATGCCACTCAGTATGATTGGAGGGCTTCATCTTGACTAGGGCATAATTTACTGCTGTGCATATTTTGGTGGCGTCCCCTAATTTTGATAACGAACGTAGAGCTTGTTTGCTGATAAACAAGTCTTGCCGATATTTTAGGTGACTGTGCTCAGGCAAAGCAAATTAATTAACATTTTTAAGAAATATTATTTTACGAATTATAATTTTATTCTATTCTTTTAGGTTTCTCGAGTTACTTTTATGAATGAATGGATTGTTAGATCGGTTGTGTATGTTTGTGTGTGGTAGCGTGTTTTTAATTTTATAACTTTTATTTTTCAAAGATTCATATGCGCTGAATGGCCTCACGGCTCCGGCGCTTGGCCATGGGATAAAAAAAGTTATAATCAAATCTTTACTGGGGCATCATAACAAAAATTGACATTGCCTGGTGGTTTTACATGTCTTTATGACCTTCCAACACAAATTCACCAGATCTACGGTTCTATACGCTAGTACGTGAGATTGATAGAATGAAGCTACATGATTCCTGAAGACTTCACTTTAAGGCTAAGTTTTTTCGCTCAATTTTATTTGATAAATGTAAAATGGCCTTCAAACTAAGAAATGTCATGGCAGAATTATCACTGTTTACGAAAAAACGCGGACTTATCTGAAGTTTTCTTTCTTTACCGACTAATGGTAGGTAGTACCTCATTCCAGGTAAGCTAGCTAATTTAGTTTGAGTTGTGAATAAAACTATCACTTTGTTACATATTTCCATACATTCCTTAATCTTTAAGAGTTAAGTTATTTTATACACTCCTTTCTTCATAATTCCTTATCTTTAAAAATGAAAATGCTTTTATCACAATTTTGTTTTTGAGTCTAGGTAAATGTGACAAATGCGTGCTAAGTCTGCCTGGGTGATATTTTCGGTTACAAAGAGTAATAACTATTTCTTTATAGAACAAACAATCTGAGTGGGAGATAATGATTGATGAAAACTGGAAAGCTCTAGGTTGACTTGCTTCCATATGGATAATATAGGTATATCTTGGTTTTACCAGACCACCGGGCTGATTAACAACTCTCCTAGGGCTGGCCCGAATCATTACTATCTTTTACGTGGCTATGAACAAATTGGTCAACTAGCAATGAGACCTACAGTTTATTGTGGAATCCGAACTACATTATATCGAGAAATTAATTTCTATCACCAGAAATAAATTTCTCTGATCCCCCACTGAAATATTTAGGGGCTTGGTTATTTTTACGACAAAGTAGCAACAAAAATTATTCCCGAACTTCCTGAACTCTGACCCGGTTATGAGGCAGACACTTTATTCCATGATGACGCTAATCAGTACGAGGGAATCTTGAGTGCACGCTTGCATTTAGTATTTTAAATTAACTGCCAGTTAAGCCCCTTCCACACAACGGGCAAATCACGGCCACCAATAGTTGGCCGTGGGCATAAACACGACGGGCAGACACTGAACAATTTTAGGGGTGGATGGGGTCAAGTCTTAGGTTTTCCCGCCTGTGCTTACTGCCTGCCTTGGACTGATCTGGTAACTCTTTAAAAGCTAAAGGATGACGGGTAAATCTGAGTGCCGGTCGTGTCTTTAACCCCCTCTTGTGGAAGGAGTGTAATGCTTAAATTCTTTCTCTCTGCTATATAGTTATTAAAAAGGAAATCTTGTCGCCTTCACTAACTAAACACTGGTGTCTTTGATACAATGATAATATAAGAGCAGTAACATTAACGTCTAGTTAATGTAAGACAGAAGAGTCACCCTTCTAAATAATGGCAGTGAATGGCAGTTTTCCCATTTCTAAATTTTCAACACTGTCGAAATGCACTGACACCTGTTTAATATGATTGCATACTGGGTTAAGAAATGCAGATTCTAAATAAACTTTTGATAATTGAGTGCATTAGGTTGCTGCAACGTATTACTAGCTTATTACCTAAATATAGCGTTTATGCGCTTTATAGCCTCTACGCTGCTAGCGTAAAGTTCATTAACGTTCCGAAAGACAAATGTTCAAACGTTTGAGTGGCCAACAATGATTAAATAGTTTGTCTTGTAACCTTAACAGCGTTTGATACCCCGTTGGTGGGGAAATCGGTCTAATCTATAGCTACACAGTAGAGGACATTAATTTGACAGGTAGTGAAAATATCTACAAAGTACTCGCTTATTTTGACTAAAACGAATAAAGCTGACTAGTGCTGCAAATTAAGAACCTAGCTATGAGGAGTTCAAATTAACGTAGAAGATATTCAGAAAGTTGTGTAACAAAATGTGCAGTTTATGTTGCAACGTTAGAACTAACCGCACACACTAATAGACATCTTTAAATGGAAATAAGGATAGATTTACACAAAAAGATAACGAAAAACAAATTTTAGTTTTGTCTAAAATTGTGCATAGTTAGCTTGATTCTAGAATGCAGCTGAGAAAGATGACTCTGTTTAATTGTAAGTGAAACTTAACATTATTCATCAAAAATTCAGATAAAAAATTAAACCTTCTTTAGCCGGACTTATGATTTCGTAAGATAAATAGGAATTGATAACCAACTATATCGTATTTCCATTTAATGACAACGTTATTAAAGTTGTGTTTATGTATTTTCTGTGTTATAAGAAACTGGCATAATAAAAGTTAACTGTCTCTGAAGTTTTCATTAAGTTCATATTTAACAACGTGAAATCTATTCAGTAAAGCCCCGTCCACACGGTCGAACTTTGCCCGACAGACTTATTCGATGTGACGTCAGAAGCAGCAGAAACTGTGGATAAGGTTATGACTCTTCCCGCTTCTGACGTCACATCGAACAAACTAAATATTAATCATCCATGACAATATTTTGTCATCTATGATATTTGTTGCATTATGTTAAAGTAAATACAGTAGTACACATTATCCAATCTAGTAATTCCTGTTTACGTGATACATTTAAAATAGACCCAAAATTATTACTATTAATAAGACTGATATTAAGTGATCTGTAAAAAATAAATTATATAAAGTTTTCTTTTTGTAATAATGATTGGTATAATTACAATTTGTCATTTGTGTCATGGCGATATGGTTAATCCCTAGGTGACACAGACTGGATAGCAAGGTGATAAGACCTAGGTAGTGCATAAAATGCAAAGTAGAGTATAAAAACTTTGATACTCAGAAGGATATTAAATATAAGGGGTTCAACAGGCTTTAGTGGTAAAATTTATTACACATGCCCATGGCAAAGACATGAAATCACTTGGTCTCAGCACATGGAATGCATGATTATTTCTGTTGTATATGGCATACTGTACGTGCTTCATTGGGCTCATTGAAGCGCTCTTCAAGAGCTTTTACCCGATGAATTAATTTATTAAAATTTATATAAAAAATGGAACGGTAAAAAAGCGAACAGAGGTAAAATGCATATCTGGATATCTTTACTTTAAACACTCAGTTCCCGAACCTTTCACAGCAAGTTCCTTTCTTCAACAACTTCGGAGCAATGATCATTGGAGCAATGATCATAGGTTGCAGACTCGCTCTTAATTTTGGTTGATTCAACTTCCTTCAGTTTTTTCTGTATTGTTCTTTCTTTATATGCATTTCTGATCATTTCTCGATCAAGTGTATAATGTTATTCTGAGCTTTCCTGTTCTTGTTCTAAATTCAATTCTACAATATCTGATTTGTCTTTTTCTTTCCTCTTCTTCGTATTCACTTTGAACATTGCGCTAAGGCTTGCGCTTTACTAACACAGCATTTCTCAGACACGTCCTGCTCGCACGACAGTGACCGAAAAATTCTAATAAATGAAATGGATTGTTCTTATTTTCAGGCAAGCAACAGGAGATATGTTAATCCAAAATAAGCAAGCAAACCAACTGTGACTTAGCTCGATGAGCTAATAACTACAACATGGTCATACTAAATGTAAATAATCCTCATCTTAGGTGAGGACATGACTATATAAACGTCAGGCATCCACAATTTTCTTTCACTGTATACAGAGGCTAAAAGTGTAATGGTCTTCCTAAAACAGAATCTTGATCAAATCTGTGGTTAAGTGGATCGACACTCCAGAACTTCAGTTCCAAGATGACCCTACAGCCAGTCCCTCGTCATCAGGCTCTTGTGGATGGAACCCTGGTCATTGACCAACTTAAGCAACACTAGCTCAAGGATTTCGACATTTATCCCCTATGCAGAGGCCATCGATCTTAACAAGCTTCTCTGGGCCACATGTCTACACCCACTCGGAATATGATACTGCGAATCTACCACTCACAGCTCGGCGATGGATGCACTTCTCCAGATAGGGTCTGTTAGACCGCCACTGACTGGAACATATGATCCGTCAAGATGACATTTCTCCAGTTATTTTCGTTATGCAAAAGGTGTTCCAAATCAAACCTCAAACGACATTCCTGGGTATGTGCAAGCCATCCTCCCACTTCATGGGATGGAATGGAATATAGAATTCTAGCCTACGGCCAAACGCTAGGACCAACGAGGTCATTCAGCGCTGAAAGGGGGCAACCAAGTCCTTATGGGTGCCGGTCCCAAGCCCGGATAAATAGGGAGGGTTGGTGTCAGGAAGGGCATCCGGCTGTAAAAATCTGTGCCAAAACCAAAAATGGAATGAGCCGAAATATGGAAAGAGGTAATGCTAGGGCGTACTCCGTAAACGACGCACAGAGACATCGCCCTAACTCTGTGGTAAGGCGAGGGCTACTGCATCAGGAGCGGGTGCAGCTAAAGAAGCGAGCTCACATTGGGTTCAGAGTATGTCAGCTAAATGTTGGGTCCATGACTGGGAGAGGTAGAGAACTGGCTGACTTGATGAGAGAAAAGAAAGTAGATGTTGTGTGTGTGCAAGAAACGCGGTGGAAAGGAAATAAAGCTAAAGAGTTGGGAGATGGATATAAGCTATATTATAGTAGAGCAAATAAACAAGGTAGAAATGGAGTTGGCATAGTACTGTCTAGTGAACTAAAGAACTCGGTAATAGAAGTGCATAGAAAGAATGACCGTATCATCAGATTGAAGATATGTTATGAGGGAGAGATTCTGAATATTATAAGCGCATATGCACCACAAGTTGGTTGCACAGAGAAGAGAAGGGAAAATTTCTGGAGAGACATGGATGGAATAATGCAAGAACTGGAAGAGCATGAGAGGGTGATAGTTGGGGCAGATTTGAATGGCCATGTCGGAAGTGAAAATGAGGCGATTGGGCGGGTGCATGGGGGCCATGGAATTGGGGGAGAGAAACCCAGAAGGAGAGAGTGTAGTGGACTTTGCTGTGTCATTCGACCATGGCAATAGTAAACACATTCTTTGAGAAGAAAAGGGAACACCTAATAACATATAGGAGTGGGGGTGAAGATTCTCCCAGATAGACTATTTCTTGTATAAAAGGATAAATCTGGTGGAGGTCAAGAACTGCAAAGTTATTCCAGGCGACCATGTAGCCCTCCAACCACAGGCTGATATGTATGGACTTGAAGTTGAAAAGGGAAAGAAAAACCAAACCTAAAGGGATAAGGAAAATTAAATGGTACGAATTACAGAAGGAAGGGGATAAGAAGAGAGAGTTTAAGAGGAGGGTTTTGGAGGATATTGATATAGGGATTGAAGATGTTCAAGAATGGTGGGTACGAAATGCAGCAGTAATAAGAAGGCATGGAAAAAGGAGCTGCTAGGAGAGACATCTGGTATCATATGGGAAGAAAAGGAGAGTTGGTGGTGGGATGAAGACATTGAGAAAGTAGTAAAAGATAAGAAGGAGGCAAACAGAAAAGATGGGAAGAGTCACAGTCAGTGGAAGACAGAAATGGGTACAGAGAGAAAACAAGGTGGTGAAAAAGGTGGTAGCCCAAGCTAAAGCAAAGTCGTATGATGATGTGTATAATGAACTGGGGACAAAGGAAGGATTAAAGAAGATGATCAAGCTATCAAAGGCTAGAAATAATAGCACCAAAGATATAACACATATCAAACAAATAAAAGATCAAGAGGGTGTAGTGCTTAGAAAGGAGGAAGACATTGTGAAGAGATGGAAAGAATATTTCGAACAGTTGTTAAATGAAGAAAATAATAGACTAATAGGAGAGGATGGGCAAGTGAACATTGGCATGGTAATGAGTTTTCTAGGCAAAGAGGTACTAAATGCACTGAAGAAGATGAAGAATGGGAAGGCAACCGGACCAGACATGATCTCGGTGGGGAGGCATGGAAAGCATTAGGAGATGAAGGAGTGGATATACTGTACGATCTTATGATAAAGATCCTTGAACAGGAAAAGATACCAAATGAGTGGCGTGGGAGTATATTGATCCCAATTTTTAAAGGGAAAGGCGATGTCCAAGAGTGTGGTAATTATAGGGGCATTAAATTGATGTCCCACACTTTGAAGATACTGGAAAGGATGATAGATGCTAGACTGAGAGAAGAAGTACAAATAGGTAAGGAGCAGATGGGATTTATGAAGGGAAGGGGAACAACAGATGGTATATTTTGTCTGAGGCAAATAATGGAGAAATTCGGGGAAAGACAAAGGGACCTACATATGGTATTCATTGACCTTGAAAAGGCTTATGACCGAGTCCCGAGACAAGAGGTATGGAGGAGCCTGAGGGAGAAGTATGTGCGATTGATACAAGAGATGTACCGGAATGTATTTACCAGAGTGAGGAGCAGTGTTGGGGAGACAGAAGGTTTTGAGGTGAGAGTAGGATTACACCAGGGGTCGGCTCTGAGCCCATTTATCTTTAACATAGTGATGGATGTTATAATAGAGGAAGTAAGGGAGACAGTACCATGGAACATATTGTATGCGGATGATATTGTTCTGTGGTGCATGAGAGCAGGGAAGATCTGGAAGTGAAATTGGAAAGATGGAGACAAGTACTGGAGGACAGAGGTGAATGAGAATAAGTAGATCCAAGACAGAATATATGTATACCACCACTGAGGGGGATGATAGAGAAAGTATTCAGCTTGGTGGAGAGCAAATAAGGAGAGTTGATAAGTTTAAGTATTTGGGATCTTTTGTTAACGCTGGAGGAAGTATGGAAGAAGAAGTAAAACATCGGGTACAGGCAGGTTGGAACAACTGGAGAGCGGCCTCGGGAGTTCTTTGTGACAAAAGAGTGCCGCTTAGGTTAAAAGGAAAATTTGCACAAGACGTGGTAAGAACAGCAATGCTATATGTACGGAAACAGCAAGCATGAGAAAAGCAGAGCAGAAGAAGATGGATGTGGCAGAAATGAGAATGCTTAGGTGGATGTCTGGGGTAACAGGAGTGGATAAGGATCAGAAATGACTACATAAGGGGGTCAACTAAAGTGGTGGAAGTATCAAAGAAAGTGCAGGAGGGGAGGCTGAGATGGTATGGACACCTGTTGAGGAGAGATGAGGACCATGCTGGGAGACATACTATGGGTGGAGGTGCAAGGAAGAAGAAAAAAGAGGGAGACCAAGAAAGAGATGGAAGGACTGTGTGAGAGGAGACTTAAATGAGAAGGGAATTGATGAGGCAGAAGCACAAGATAGAAATAGATGGAAACGGCTCATCCGAAACGGCGACCCCATATAAAAATGGGAACAAGCTGGGAAGAAGAAGAAGAGGAGGAAACCCTAAAAGCAGTTGCTCTATGAAACAATCGTCAGGAGAAGGTGGAAAGTAAGATGGAAGAAAGAGAATATGAACAGGTACAGAATAAAGAATGAAAGCGGTTGCAGCTAGGGGCCGAAGGGGCACTGCAAAGAACCATAGGTATTGCCCAAAGTGCACCTCATGAGGTGCACGGAAGACTCTACCCACCTACGGGGGGACTCCCACTTCCTGATCCCTTTCGTGGCCCTCCCCAATCGACAAGTTTTACTCTGCAATGTTGTTCCACAACACAACTCGGTGATTCTGCCTCGTTAAGTTTGATTTATGGGGCGCCCCCTTTGAGAGTAGCTGTTATGACCCCGAGTAATGTTTCATTGCATAGAAGTCTTGATGCACAGATGTATGCTGGACATAATCAACACATCATTGCCTCAGATATCCAAATATTAGAATAAAACCTTTGATAAAGGTATCCATTTTCTAACAATTTTAAAAGAACTTGCATTAATCTAACTTCATGTTTTCTTCAGGGGATGGTTGTATGCATACTTTAGTATCAATGGAAACAATTTGTATGGGAAATTTTTCAAATAATGGTAATGGAAACAATTCGTATGGGAAATTTTTCTAATGGTAAAAGTACACACACTGTCAACCCTTAAAGGAGAAATGTTGTATGGGTATGACTAGGTCTTTCTCCTCTAGATCGAGGACGGGATATGCTGTATATTAGGTCCATAATAATATTCAGTGCTTAATATTATTATGGACCTGATATACACAGGTATGACTGTTCGGTATAATCCCCTGCACCTCTCAGAAGCATTAGTAAATGAACTAGAGTATGCGCAACTTTGCCGCACTGAGGAAAACCAATATAAAACACTCGAGTGATAGCAAAATAAATTGATAAGGTTTGTTAAATAAAAAGCAATGATACCTGAACGTTTATATGGCCATTAGATCTTTTAAATATAAACAAATGCTAAATAATAATCGAGCAATCGTCACACTTAACAAAATGTAGGTTATCTTATAGCATTAATTGCTGTGGTCACAAATAAAATAAATATTGATGATAAAGAATGCTGAGAGACCAAGTCACTAACCTGAGATGGTTGTAGAGTTTTAACCAAGTCACCGTATTCGACATCTGTGCATGTCACATTTCCACCACCTAATACCGGTGTGGGCAGCGTATTCCTTTGAAACTCTTAAGTTAGGCTAATTTCCCCATTTAAAAACTAAGAACGTAATAACATTGCGTGTGAATTAAGTTACCACAGCCACGGTATTTTACATTGACAATTCTAATTAGATGGGTAAAAGATTAATCTGAAGAGATGTGTTGGCTAGCAAGAGGGAGCCATCATGTAGTACTGGATTGCTAGAAGAACCCCTATTACATTAGGACCAGAGGCCGTAGATGAAGGTGGGACCACAGATATAAAAGCCTAGATGCCGCATCGGCCGCTAGCTGAATAGGCTGGCGCACGTCATCAGGTCCGCCATCTTGGCACGGTAATTCAAACAATGCAGCAGGCTGCAGTATATGACGTTTTTTCGCCACTATTCGCTTAATATTGCACGGATTTTCTTGTCTGATGGCTCGTTACAAAGCTTACATAATTCCCTACAAGGATCTAATAAAATAAAGTTGTTCCTTATTGTTTGAAAGTTAACTTGCAATGATTTTGTTTACGCAGGTAGGGGAAAGGGGGCTAGTTGTACACACACGTTAATATTTACCCATAACTATTGCTGTAAACAATCATTTGAAATGCTGTGATAAGACAGATTACTAAAGTAGGCCTACAGCTATGGATCTGTGCAACTTAAGTAAAATCTTTGTCTCTCGAAGTGCTCTGTTAAAAATTCCCCCAATATAATCTTTGGCACAGGCCTACAAGTTTAGGTCATAAAAACTGTAGGGTTGGGCCTAAAATAACTAGGATTTCTGTGTTATCTAGCCTTTGCATCTCTGCCTGCTCCTTTGAGCCTTGGGGGGGGGGGGGGGGGGGTTTCTTCCAATTTTTTGGAACGGGATGCCCCTCAGTGAATTCTGACCTCTAGACCTGGCTTTGGAAAATTTAGGGGGCATCAAGAGACTTCGTCTAGTGGCAAAAGTGACCTATCTCTAGACTTAATTTTATATGGTGAAATAATTATATAGAACTTAAATTTTTCACAAAACTACCTTTAATTTGCTCGGGCTAGGATATATCATTATGGCAAGCATTAACAGTTCAATATAGCTCATCTCTAGACCTGTGTTGTCAAGGACCCATCAATTATTATACCTAATTTGGGATAAGGGCCTGGGTCATCTCTATATTTCTACCCTTCCAGAACGGGACCCATCTCTAGACCAAAATTGCCAAAATGAGCCAATCCTGACGAGCACCCCCGTATACACGGTCATAGTAGCCCCCCCCCCCCCCCCCCCCCCCTAGCGGAGCCTTTCATCCTAGGCCACAATCAGCTAACTGTTCATTGGTTTAGTCAGGCATGTAAATTTAAAGCTATGGGTGGCCTTATGGGTCATTAAGCCTATACTTTGAAGTAACAACTCTCAAAATGTATTGCATAATTATTTATTTTCATGATATTTGTTCTTACATTGAATGTATATATAACATTTATTGTACTTCTGTGCATTTATTTATAAATATTTCCAGCAGTTTAAACAAGTTTTGTTTTCATTGCTGTTTCCAACAGTTTAATGATACTACATTGTAATGATAATCTATATACATTGATATGAAATTAGCAGCCTTTATCAAAACATCAACAAAAACTCATTATGTGCCTTACTTGGCCATTTATATACATTGTGCCTTGCTTATTACAAGGACTAGATTAACACTTTATTATTTCATAGCTATAATGCAGCGAAAGAAATCTAGAAATATCAAATTAGTTTCCAACATAAAATATTCTAAAACCGCTCTGTATTATTATTTGTATTACTGCTACAACAAATATAAAGAAACAGACCTCTTAGCAGATGGACAACTACATTCTGGCGATTAAAATGATGCATGACAGCCCTAGTTTTCTATCAGAACAGGAAAGATAACCCGGGATTAACCATAACTACTTTTGCAACATTCAATTACATTGCAGAGAATATAGGGCTGTTGCTGCTGTTCCCAACAAAAAATGAGATTGTGTACATACTACAATAAACTTACTTATGAAATGTGATGCCCTGCTCTCGGCTAAGTAAATTTCGTATGTTGTTACAGCCAAATGCAGCACAATATTGAGGCATTTTAGAAAAAAAAACCGTCTGAAACCATATATATATATATATATATATATATATATATATATATATATATATATATATATATATATATATATATATATATATATATATATATATATATATATATATATATATATATATATACACACACACACACACACACACACACATATATATATATATATATATATATATATATATATATATATATATATATATATATATATATATATATATATCGCAGTAGTAACTGTTGATGTACAGTATTTGTTGAAATAATCATTAACTAAGCAAGTGTTTGCTATTAATAATGATTTATAGAAAGAAAATAATGCTCTATTATTTATATCCGTGTGGGGGGTGTACGTGAACATGTCACCCCACCGCCCCCCCAACCCCCGCCCCTTAAATCAACCATTGAATAAGGATCTGAATAAGCTTACAGAACAAGCGTACTCTGCGACATTATTTCTGAATTAAAGGGATTTTCTTAATGAAACCAATGCAATGCATCGTTCCTGCTCACCATTACCTTGCGAATACATTCCATTTTCTAAGTTCATGGGATTTCTTGGACCTTCAACTAATAATGAAACTGTGAATTTGATTGTTTGACATATTCTGAATTGCCCACATAGTTATGTGCATTTTATAACTAATTTACCTTTGGCTTTGGGAATCGGGAAGAGTAGTGATTCTGTGAAGACAAGAGAGAGAGACAGGTTACTGGGTAATTATGCTTTATTGCTGTTGTTATTTTAGATTTAGTTATGCCAGCACGGGCTCTTGCTCCTAGAGTAGCCCGTAACATATGCTTTATTACCCGAGCGCGGGGTATACAATTTCAGGTGCGGACGGACATGGGTCGGGTCAACAGAGATCCGAATATAATGATTGACAATTTGTTTCTTTACAGACATATAAATGATAATGTGCACTGATGTAGACTGTGTATACATGATATTTATATTGTTGGAAAGGCCAGAGAATTCTACATTGAATGATACTTTGGAAATTAGCAAGTCGTTGTAATGAAACAAAAAACATTGAAAGCCGTTTTCTTTACAAGTACTCCCCCTCCCTCGCCCCAGGCAATTATTATGAATAATGACTGGAAAATTAAATTACATGAAATGAGGAACTTCTAGTTGCGGTAATGTCATGGAGGCAGGAGTTCGACCCTGTGTCCTTGAGATCAGTTGTTGTGGGGCGTCATCGACTGCTGAGTCCTTCAGCGTTTTGGTTAACAGTATGCCTCCCCAGGTGTGGCGCCTGGGGGTTTGACTGTCGTCCGTGGGCGTCCACGGCCAAGTTTGGGAGTGCTGGGGGCTTCGAGAGTGGCCTTGTTTTGTGGAGGTACTCTGGGGTGCCTGCAGGTTTCTTCCCAGGTGTCGTCGTCGTCCATCAGGAAGGCAGGTTTTAATCTGTCGATTGAGACCCTGTCTTCACGGCCATGTATCATGACGAGGTAGGCTTTGTCTGTTTGGTGGATGATGCCGAAGGGCCCCCCAGTAGGGTCTCGTTGGGGTGGGGGGTTAGTGGGCGTCGTTCCTCATGAAGACGGGTTCTCAGGTGTCCAGACCTTTGGGCTTGCAATGTTTGGTCCTGTCGGAGAAGGTTTTCAGGCAGGGTGTGAACTTTCTTGAGATTTTCCCAGTCTTGGAATCAACATATCTGATTCGGCTGCATCTGTGAGGAAGAATTCGCCAGGTATGGCTAATGCCTCCCCTTAGACTTTCTCTGCAGATGATGCCTCGCCATTTGCTCTTGGTGCAGTACACAGACCCAGGATAACTGCGATTCCAGTTCTCGTTCATGCAGCATGCCATCAGGGCAGCCTGTAATGAGCAGTGGGTCCTTTCCACTATGCCATTGGCTGTGGGGTTGTATGCGGTGGTGCTGTGGAGCGTCGTTCCCATCAGGCGAGCCAAGGAGGCCCACAGGTCAGACAGGAAGGCAGGACTTCGGTCTGTGGTGATGTTCATCTGGTACACCGAAGCGGCTGACCCAGCTTGAGAGAAGGGCCTCTGCACAGACGCTAGTAGTGGCTTCTGTCATTGGAGTCACCTCAGGCCACCTAGTGGATCGGTTGATGATAGTTAGGAGGTATCTGGTGTCCCTCGATTGAGGCAAAGGGCCCACAAAGTCGATGTGGATGTGTCCAAACCATCCCCTGGGTTGCTGGAAATCCCCCACACCTGATTCCATGTGTTGGCTGACTTTGCTTGTCTGGCAAGCCACACACCGCTTGGCCCACGCCTGTACTTCTTGCCTGATTCCGTGCCACACGAATTTCTCCGTCATCAGCCACATCGTTGTTTGTCCTGATGAATGAGAAAGTCTGTAAATCACATTTAGCAACTGTTTTCTTTGTGAAGCTGGTATCAAAGTGCGAGGGCAGCCCGTACTGATGTTGCAGAGGAACTTCGATCTCCAGGTGGACAGAGATGAATTCGATTCTTGATAGGGGTGTCGGTCACGGGGTTCCTCTTGTCCAGGACATAGTTGATGGTGCAGCCAAACTCACTGATGGCTACCTGGTGGCGTTGCTGTCTTGCCGACCATGCATTTTCCACCTTCGTGAAGTGTGTACCAGCGGTTGGTGGTCCTTTATGATGGTGAGTGCCTTCTAGGAGGTACCCGAAGTGGCGCACAGCTTGGTAGACGGCCAGCAGTTCCCTGTCTAACATATTGTAGGGGGTCTCCGGCGGCTTGAGCTTTTTGCTGAAGAACGCGAGTGGTCGAGGGGAACCATTCACAATGTGTTCCAAAATGGCTCCGCAGGTGACGTTGCTGGCATCGGTGGTGAGTCTCAGTGGTGCATCGGGATCTTGGTATACCAATGTGGCGGCTTCGGTGAGGGATGCCTTCACTAGCTCAAGGGCGCTTCCCATTTCAGCTTCTTTGGCTTCCCCTTCAAGACTTCAGTTAAGGGAGACATGATGCAGGCGATGTTCATCATGAATCAACGGTAGTAGTTCACCATGCCGATGAATTCCTGCAGGGACTTGACTGTTGCTGGCGTTGGGAACTCCTTCACATTGGCCATCTTCGAGGGTGTGGGGTGAACACCCATTGGGGAGATCTTGTGGCCGAGGAAATCTTCCCTTTCTGCTCCGAAGGTGCATTTGTCAAAACTGACAAGTAATCAGTTCTCCTGGAGGCGTTTCAGGACCGCCCATACATGATTCATGTGTTCTGGGAATTTAAAGAAGACCAGGGTATCGTCCACATAGCAGACACAGAATGGCAGATCCCCCAGGATGTTGTCCATCAGGTGTTGGAAGGTAGCCCCAGTGTTCCTAAGGCCGAAAGTGGAGTAAGAGAATGTGTTCATCCTGAATGACATGATAACCGTCTTAGGAATGGCAGAGTGTACTGGAACTTGGTAATACGACTTGAGTAAGTCCATCTTCATGAAGATCTTGGCCCCGTAATGGGCCCCATTAAGGTCCTGCATATTCGGTAGAGGGTAGTGGTCTGGCATCATCACAACATTCAGGTGGTGATAGTCCTCACAGGGCCTTCAGGTACCATCGGACTTCTTCACCATGTGGCGGGGGGGAACGCCCATGGACTCGATGCCCTTCTGCAGATTCCCATTCGTTCCACGTCGGGGAATGCACGTTTGGCGTCCTGGAACCTCTAGAGTGGCAGACGGCGGAACTTGTCATGTGTAGGGGGTCCTGTAGTGGAAATGTGGTGGTAGATTCTGTGTTTGGGTGGGGGTTCCAGCCACCTGACTCGGCTCCCGTTTGAAGATGTTGGGGAACTCTCACAGGAGGACGTTGTACTTCTGTGGCGCAAGGGAGCATATGGAAGGTATGCCCAGTCTGGCTGCGAGTGGTCGGGAACAGCAGGTCCCTGTGTCGAATTAATGTTTGCGGCCAACGTCTACCAGAAGTCTGTGGTGCAACAGGAAGTCAGCCCCCAGCAGAGGAACCTTGACATCTGCGATGATGGGCCAGTCATAGGTGCGGCCCAGGATGGATATCTTGATGGACTCCCATTGGCGGCCACCAGTGCAGCAGCAGCGTTGGGTGTGCAGTTGTGGTCCTCCTCCAACAGCAGAAACACCGACTGCATCGCCCGTGTCCACCAGCATCCTACATCCAGATATGGCATCGCAGATATAGAACTCCACTGAGTGGGATCCTGTAGAGTTTGCAGCCATGGGTGCTGTTGAGGGTGGCTGCCATCCTAGTTTTTTTTGGAAAGAAACAGGGTGCTCAGCAATTCCTGGTGTCCTTCCCAAACCGCTGATGATAATAGCACCAGGATGGATAAATCTTCTGCTGTTGCTGCTGCGGGGGTGCCTTCTTCCGATAAACTGCACTCACGTCTGTTTCTTCATCAGGTTCCTCCACCACTGTGCTGTTGGCTGAGGCTTTGCAGTGTATCTCAAGGCCCTGGAGGCCTCGTGGAGCTTCTGAGCCCTGTCCACCAGGACGTCCATCAGGAGTGTGTCCACCTCGGTGATCTGCGCCCTCACGTCCTGTGAAAGGCATCATAAGAAAATCCCCCACGACAGGCTGATCTCCCTTCTCCGCCCGCCCGCGTCAATTTCCGCCAGCAACAAGAGGCCCGTCAACTCGTCCCAGGCATCCTTGGGTGCTTTGTCTCTCAGTGGCGGGTTTGATGAGGTTGAGGGCTCAGTGACCCTCACAAGAACGGGAAGGGAGTATGTCCCGACGAGTTTTCTTCGGGTCCCTGTAGGGTATCTGACCATGGGGTGATGCGACTGAAGACATCCTCTGGCAGCATTGTCAAGACAATGTCGTCTGTGATTCCTGCTACCTGAAGTGGACATCCGCCCACAGGAACCATGATGCCGTATTCTGTTGTGAGGATGGTGGCAGTTTGACTGTCTGGCCGATTGATACTCAAGTGGACGTGAGTGTTGTGGAGGATCTGAATGTCATTGGAGGAACTGTGTACCACAGATTCTGTCATCATGACTTGTCTCACACACCAAAATGTAAAAGCGCTGTATTTAGTTCATTAATGGTGTTGGGTTTGTCAGTCAAGACTAGACGCCGTGTGGTTCCGTTAATGACGTCTTAATGCGGTTGATTGGTGTCATTAATGGCGAGAGCCAAACTATTTGAAGATGCCAGAACACACTTGGAAGGTGAGCCATAAGAAGTCTGTTAGTGGCGTCGGTGTCAACCAAGGAAAGGAGTTTTCAGAGACCTAGACTATGTATCACTGTGTGATTCCGTTAAAGATTCTCTGAAAGTAAACGGCCATAGTGAGTCCGTTTAATGGCAGGGCCAAAACCGCTGTGTTTACTGTCAAATCCGGTAGGTCACCAGTTGTGATGACAAGAGAGAGAGAGAGACATATTTGGGTACCTACTGATGCTTTATTGCTTGTTGTTTTAGATTTAGCTGGCCTTATGCCAACACGGGTTCTTGCTTCTAGAGTAGCCGCTTTATTACCCGAGCGCGGGATATAAATGACAGGTGCAGACGGACATGTAGTACCTGGGTCGGCTCGACAGAGGTCTGTATATGAGCTGCTCTATGAGCAAGAGCCCGTGCTGGCATAAGGCCAACTTAATCTCAAACAACAACTACGAGGTCCGACCGCAGAGATCGAAAGTTTGTGTTTTTTTTACAGACATATAAATGATAAAGTGCACAGACTTAGTCTCTGTGTATACTTGATATTTAAATTGGCAGAAAGACCAGAGAATTCTACAATGAATGATATACATTGGAACTTGGCAAGTCGTTGTAATGAAATTTAAAAAAACATTGAAAGACGTTATCTTTACAATTCCTTCAACAGAATTTGAGTGGTTCGTATGTCCAGGTATAACATTGATCTTACTTGCATACAACGTCATGATCTACCCTTGATTTGCTTTCTGGTCTGTCCATACGTCAAAAATGACGGTGATATGAGAGGGCCTTGAGAATAAAACCAATCATGGGGACTTTCTGTGCCGTCCCAAAGCTCAGACCAAAGTTGCCTTAATTTTGCATACTACTGCGGGGACCATTGGGGAGAGATGGTGGTTCCAGGCTTGTTAACTTGATTGAAGATTAGAAAAACTAGAAAGCTCGTAAAAGGCCTAACGCAAAAATTCCTAGTGACAAATGGAAATCCGCTGATTAACAAAGACGAGTATGTAGTTATAGTGTCGAATAAAAGCAAGAATTCTAGATTAATTTTGAAGATAGATTTTTCCATCATGAACTAAAAGTATAGGGTCTTAGAACAAAGCGTAAAAGGATCTGTAGTAACGAGTTTAGGTAGTGGCGCTTACAGGTTCATTTCCTCATTAAATCAAAATTTAAACTTTTCGCGTAGTATTAGAATTATCATAATGATAAAATATTATTATTATCATTATTTCAAGCCAATCTGCGATCCCAGTTGGAGAAGCAGAATACTACAAGACTATAAGGGCCCCGAAGCGGAAAGCAACCCAGTAGTACAGAAAATGTAACCGAGAAGTTCGCTGCGCATAATCAGCTATGAAGACGGAGAAATTATAAAGATGGAGGGAATATGATAAAAATGAGCAAATAAAATCAACAAGGAAGTTAAACAAATGAGGCAAAGAACATACAACCCAGGAAGCGAGAAATTTGTCAGTGTTTTTTTTGGAGATCTATTCAACTATAGGATTACGAAGATCATTCCACAATTTGGTAAGAAGCGGAATACAACTAATCGAAAACAGTATGTATTATTAGAATTAACTGCGTATAAAGTAGAATAATATTGCTTGTTTCTGCTTTACTTTTGAATATGCCAGCTGTTCTGCTTTGCCTTCGGAAGCCCAGCCACCTTTAGCAAGCTCTTACTCTAAAATCGAGAAGAGGAGTACGTATGCCAGATTCGTTGCTATGGTAACAGTTATAAACAAAACAAATACCTTTGATCAAAACAAATACCTTTGAATCTGTTAACCTGACGTAGAAACAAGCGTCAGCTTATGTGTTTATATATGCTGTGAGTTGCAATTATATACAATATCAGAAATGGATCCCTTATTTCTGGCGTTAAGCTGCTTCAAGAGGCGAAAGTTGGATAAATGCATCGATATTTGTACAAATTTGTTGATCAAAAATCCTTATGACCAGGTTTGATACCTTGATACTCGTATTGGCTATTGCTACTTTAGGCATGGCACAGGTTATAATTTCAGGCTGTCAGTATAGGCAGGCCCGCTGATAGGCTGTAGGCATAGGATTGGGGGATGGGGAGGGGTTTGTGGGATGGAGCCTCTACTGCCTAATGATCGGGTATACCCAGGGAAACAACCGACTGGACTAGATGATCCAGTTTTCACCGTGTGTGGATCCACCCTCCGAAAAAGTACTTTAACTCGTCCTGACACCAGAGATGGGCACCAGTCACAAGTCATCGGTGGTGAGAGCAACAGCACAAGACCTCTACTATCTTTTTGAAGTAAGTATTTTCTCCAAAATTAGAAATTAAGGTCATATTTTAAGATTAAACAGAGTTTAATGAAAGTCTAGCTATGCACAGTGCAAACATACCTCCATGATGCTTTCAAAATTTTTACTTAGCACTAACAATTTAGAAGACTGACGCCATCTCGATGTTTGCGGAGTCGCTTGTGTCAGTAAACAGCGCTGAATGGCCCCTCGGCTCCGGCGCTTGGCTATGTGCCAAAAATTTTATAATCTAATCTAATCTTGTGTCAGTAAACTTTCCATTCCATGTACTAAATCCGCACACCACTTGTACCCATAGACGCTGGGGCACTTTCTTCACAACAATCGTCAACAATGACACCAACCGCAGCACATCCAAGGAAACTACGATGTTTTGGTAGAAGAAGAAGAAGAAGCGTGCTCTAAATAATTATTTAAATAATTAGTTAAATGGCAGTATAAGGTCATGAATTGCATAAGTTTGTTACATATTCATGATTATTAATTTGAAAATATTCCTGATTCAAATATCAACAGTTTTGCTGTGAACAGTACCTACAGCGTTGTTCGAGCTCTTCTATTGTTTATCAGTGTTGCCAATTGGTATGTGTTTACCCTCCAAACTGGGTATAAAACTTGCACAAAACCAGGGAAATAAGTAAAATTAGCATATCTATTTGTAGTATATATAAATAGTAGAGCAATTTTATCATTATTGCATTACTATGACAACTAGAATTCATGGAAAGTTTGCAGATGCATCGGCGTATGTGTGAACCTCCACTAAATTAGCAACGATGAGTCATTTTGCCGTCGTCTGCTCGTATCTACTTTGAACAGTATGCTTAAAGATGTAATTGTATTCTTGTTTCACCAATTAAATATTGAGTGAATAAGGCTGATATGCGATGACGATGGATCCACTGCGGTGTTTCCCCCATAGGTTGCTAGTATAGATTAGCCATCCTTTTTTTACTACCTATATTGCAGAAATCTTGGAAATGACATTTTTTCCTCTGTTTTTTTATGTTTTAAACGAATCTGACCCTCAAATTTGTGAATTATGTTTTCTAATTAAACCCCCCCAAAGCCATCAGTCTGGGTGCACCCTGGTGGGAACTAGGAGTTTTCAGGTACGGGATCCACAGGAGATTAGTAATTTAGGATGGCTTTCAAGTCAGATGTGTTTAAAATACATTGAAAACCTTCCAGAACACACAGAGCCAGGGAACTATTAGGATGGCCTATACCTGGCTGGGGTAATCAAACGTAACCTTGGCCATTGTAAATTAAAACTAAGAGGGTTGTGCCTAACCAAACCACACCTAACCTAACCTAATTTAGGGCACTTTAAATTGAAATAAGTAGGTTGCAACTTAATGTAACAAGTCTGACCAAAACTTTTGTAAATTACATGTTTCTGTGGTTTCTGTTCCTGAGAACTGGTTCCCACCAGGATGCCCTAGCCATATGGCTATAGGGGTGAAGTTTAAGTTAGAAATATCTATAAGTGTAAATAGTTAAGGGCTTTGACTTGGTATAGTTCCAGGCTTTAATACTTTAGAATTAATGTGCACATTGAAATCAGAATTAAACCAATCATGATGACTTGATAGCAGTTTTATTGATAATATTGATCAGAATAATTGTCAGAGGTCCAGAAACACCCAAAAATCATTCTTTCAAACTGGCAGACCAGGTTAGGTTGGGGAGTGTTAAGTCTGGTTTGTGAGTACTGTGCTTAATTCTGGTTACAGTACAACAGTTGTTAAGGTTTTAGTATCATGCTCTTTTATTAACCTTGAGTAAGACTAAGATTTAGACTTGCATAATAGACTGTTACAGCAGTAAATGCTTTTTATGACCTTTTATGTAAGGATATTTATAAGATCAAGCTGGAATTGGTTATTGAAATTTGGTAAAAGAGTAGCTAACTGATGTTAATGGGGATAAGTGGCAGACTAGTCCTCATTCATTCACACGCACCGAGCACATTTGCTACAGCCATTGTCTAGTGTGAATGTCTGACAACACTCACTAGGATGAGTTGTTGAAACTGTTTCTTTGTTGGTGTTTGTTCATGATTAAGTGATTAGAAAAAAAAACAGTGCCAAGACATCAAAGGGAGTGGGATGCACGTATGGGTGCTTCATGTCTCTTCTGGTTATAGACTTTTACAGGCTTTGTGACTCCTTTATGGGTAGTATTTGTAGTCTTATCTCCCCCTGTAAGGAGTGTGTGGAGTGGTCACCCTCACTGTGGCAGAGATTTAGTAGAAAGAGGAAGAAGAATAAGAAGTGTTTGCTGTTTTCATTGAGAAAACTCCTGTTATACTGCTTTGTATTTCTTTCTTCCCTTCCTCTCCAGTGCTTCTCTCCATTTTGCCTGTATAGCTCCCCTTTGATCTTGGGAGGGTAATGCATAGTACTGTAAGATGGAAGACTACCACTCTGTCTCCTCTGATGAAGAGCCAGACCCCCAAACCAGTCTCTCACCTAGCAGGATCCTAACCTATATACATAGCCTACCAACCCCTACTCCTGTCATTTCTTCTCTCATTGCAGGATTGTTACCTTTTATTGAGTACTTGTGGGAGATATGGCTTTCCATTAATATCCCTGGAAGTTCAGTATGCCTTTTCCTGCTTTCCTGGACCATTTAGCTGTACCTTTGCTTGAGGATCCCCCTGTTGCTATTGCTTCTGCTTCGTCCACTACGGAGGTTGTTCCTCCTATAGTAGTTGAACTTAGGGTGGGAGAAGCCCCAGCATCAACCATAGTGCCCAGGACAATGACTATTATAACAGTGGATACTCCATGCCCCAACCAGTCCCTCTGCAGGTTGTGAGCTACAGGCAAGGTGAAGAAGCACAAGTGCTCTCCTTCTGCCGCCTCCTTGTTGTTGAGCATTTCCTTATCCTCCTCTTTTTCTTTCTTCTTTTTCCACCCATAGGAAGAAGACGAGAGAGTCTAAGAAGCCCAGCAAGACTGCAAGTGAATGCCTATTCCATATGGCAGGTATTAAGTTAAGGTTCAGAAAGCTAATAATATTGATTGGTTTAAGGTACTGTATCTTATGATTCTAGGTCAGATATTGCTTGCTCACTTATGAGTATATATTTGTTTGAATATAATTAGAGACTTATTGGCTCAAAGCAAATGTGATAGTTTTATGTAATTTTAAGTAATCAAAAGTGGGAGGATGAGGCAAAACATTGATATCATGCCCCTCTTTAGTTTCCATTCCTCCTTTTGCAGGTTTCTATTTTCACTTTTTTTCATATCACACTTGTTCCTCATTTGTATTTCACTTTAACAATCCCTTTATTATTATCTGTCTATCTGCAAGACATCCTGTATCCTCCGGGATAAATCCTCTTGTTTAATATTTAAATCTAATTTTTATAGTTGTAAGTCTTTGCCTATACGTACAGTAGTACCTCGAGATACAAAAGGCTCAACTTACGAAAAACTCGAGATGCGAAAGCCAATACGAAACATTTAACGGCTCTACATACAAAAAGTTTTCAAGATACGAAAGGTTTCTGAAAGTCCGAGATTCACCCGGATAAGAATTTTGAAAATCGCGCCGCACGCCGCCATCTTAGTACGTACTAGTAGACTCGCCACCATCCTCCTGCTCTCCCATTGGTTCCTGATGCTAGTCGCGGCCATGAAATCCTTCTCTCCTATTGGCCAGCATCCCTCCCATCATGCATCTACTATGTACACGTGGTGGCGTGCTTCGGCCACTCGGTACCAGCATTGTTATAGTACGCACGCAGTATTCGTTTTCGGGATCGTCAATGTGTACGTTATTTAAAAAAAAAAGTGACCAAGATCTCTCACATGGGATAAGTGATCAAGGTCTCTCTCATGGGATAACTGGAAACTTTGCAAGGTTGGTAGAATATCCACTCCCTGCTGAACAGAGGGTGTAGACCAATCATTTACAACATGCATACCAGTACGTATACTCAAGGCACTTCAGTTTATGTTGAAGGTCAGCAGCCGAACATTCAGTACCCCAATCAGTTGCAGAGAGAGCATTAAGTTGAACAGGGTTTTGATGGACACCAGGGCCAACAGAGTCATGAGGTGCAAAAAAGAACCAAGTGATAAAAAACAGAAAGTTGAAATTCTGTAAAAAAAAAAAAAAAAAAAAAAAAAAAAAAAAAAAAAAAAAAAAAAAAAAAACCTAAGTAAAGTAAAAAAAGTTAAAAAAAAAAAAGAAAAAAAAAAACAGTAGAAATTAAAGCCGCTTTTTATAAAGTGCAATCATTTGAAGAAGACACCCCCCGAAAAGGCTCACACAGGAACATTGTGTACGTATATTTTTTAAAGTGTACGTACGTACATGTGTACAAAAGAAAAAAACCGGCAGAAATTAAAGCCGCTTTTCATAAAGTGCAATCATTTGTAGAAGACACCCCCCAAAAAGGCTCACACAGGAACATTGTGAAAAGTAGGCAGAAGCAATCTTCCTTGGATAGTTACGTATGTACGTAGCCTCACTCGAAAGGTAAGCTTCCACATTTTACATACAGTATATTTCTTGTTACCATGTACACTAATATACACTTATTTACAAGGTATATTTTGCAATTTTTTTATTAATTTAGGTATTGAATGGTCCAAATTGTTGTAGTATTTCATTGTTTATAGGTCAATTTAGCTTTATTATGAAATTTACTGGGGTGTTTTTGGAGGGCTTGGAACGAATTAGTCATTTTACATGTAAAATGTGGTCCAAGATACGAAAACCTCATGATACGAAAGGTGCCTCATGGATTAATTTCGTATCTCGAGGTACTCCTGTAATTCCCTGACCCTTTCCTCTTCCCCCTCCCTTTTTTCCTGCTGGATCCAACAGTAGATGTAGTTCATTGTCTTGAGATGCCATGACTCTATGGAAGCAATGGGTATTAAAGGTAGGCCATAACGGACTTCTCCATCTTCCTCATGGCTGAAAAGGCCTGTTTGTTTCAACTGTTAAAGGTTGCAGGGCTGCATTAGGATTAGTTTTATGCCTAAAGGGCATAGACGTTGCTTCATTCTGGGAGATCTCTTTGTTGTTTAGGAATTTCAAGTAATCCTGTCCACCAAAAGAGCTCAAACTGCTTGACTTGGGATCTGTCCCTTGTCCTCTGAAGTCTCACTCAAGCTCCATTCAAGCCCTTACGTCTATCGTCAGCCAGGAATCTGACTCTGAAAACAGTTTTCCTGTTGACCTTGGCATCCTTGAAAAGAGTTGGAGAACTCCATGGCCTGAGTTATGATTTGAAACACACCAGGGGTTGGGGGTCTATAGCCTTCGAATTTGTCCCGGAATTAATGGCCAAAACTCAGAATCCGTCAGTGCATGATGACAGGTTTACCTCATTCTCAATTCCCTCACTGAATGACTTTGTGGATGGTGACCACAGGAACTATGGCTTTGTCCCGTCAGGGCTGTGCGCTACCTCAGAAAGGAAGTTTTCACGAACACAATTTCCTTTTGGCTATGTGAGGTGATTACTCAGGCATATTCCTCACTCCCTAGTTCTGTTATGGAGACAGTACACCCTAGGGTGCACGACATCAGAGGCTTAAGTTCCCCTCTGGCTTTTAAAAAGAACATGTCTCTTCATTGGACAGCTTTTCCTTGGCCCCTGTGGTGGATGCCCAACAGGTTGTGTAGCTCATCTAGCCCCTGACAGGGCAATTTGTATCTTACCTAAGATGTTTGTGTGGAAGAAAGATTGAGTGAGTTGGCTGGTCTCTTTCGTTCTCTTTGTTCCTTTCTTCTTCCTTTGGGCAGGTCAAAGAACACACTCATATGCTGGAACTGGTCTGATAAAGGTGTCAGGCACAGGTGAGTCTGGTAATCATACTGGTGATAGTTATTTGCTATGTTTCTATTCAATAGACAAATCTACTTCTCAGTAGCATATGCTCCTCCTTCTAGCAAGGGAGTGGTGACAAATTCCTGTGGCTTGAAAGGTTTGTTACTTCGTTGGCTTTTAAAAGTAATTTATCACTCATGTCTATTGTGGAATCTACTTTTTGGAGATGTAAATCTGCTTTTGCAAATTTTTATGTATTGTTGAAATAATTTATAACTGTAGTGCAATAGGACAGTTATCCATGGCTGGAATGGTATTGGAAAAAGTGGGGTAGGAGAATAGCACTGTTCTCCTCTATCCTCTTGCTTTGACAATTGCTCATAGAGTCTTGGGAAGCCTGGTGGCTACTGTGTACCCAGAGAACCTGCCAATCTTGTTTTTATGGATTGGTAATAGGAATTGTTTATTAAATGTGTTGTATAGCCCAAGGTAAGGGCTTTTGTTCATTGCAATGCTTTGACAACCATCGGAAATACCCCTCAGTTGCAAAGTATCCCACTTAAGTAGAGGCAACTCCTGACTTTACTGTCATGCCACTACAGGTCGAGAGAAGCTCTGACCAAAGGCAGTATCTTCCTACTGTAGCTACCTCACCAGGTAAGGATACAACAAGTATTATTCAATACTAGCTAATTTACTATCATATATTCATCACATTACTGAGTGTTTTTAGAGAGTATAGTATGTCCATGCTGTCCCACCTCTTTTCAATGTGGGATTCAGCTAGGTACAGTGGTACCTCGAGATACGAAATTAATCCGTTCCGAGGCGGCCTTCGTATCGAGTTTTTCGTATCTTGAACCGCATTTTACATGTAAAATGGCTAATCCGTTCCAAGCCCTCCAAAAACACCCCGGTAAATTTCATAATAAAGCTAAATTGACCTATAAACAATGAAATACTACAACAATTTGGACCATTCAATACTTAGGCTAACTTAATACATACTGCTAATATGTACTACATAGTACCTGTAAATAAAGTCTATCAGTGTACATGGTATACAAGAAATACTGTATGTACATACGTACGTATGTAGTAAAATGTGGAAGCTTACCTTTCGAGTGAGGCTATCTCCGAAAGTGGCGACAGAGGAGGACAAACGGCAGGTACGTACACTTAACTTTACGAAACACATAAAAAATGTCAGGAAAACATAAACTAAACTTTACGAAACACATTAACAAAACTGTAACACTAACTGTACAAAAAACTTAAAATGACATTTTTTTTGTCTTTTTTTATTTTTACGTTTTTATTTTTTTTATTTTATTTTATTTTTTTACAAAATTACAGCTTCTTCACCACTTTTAACTTTCTGTTTTTTCGTAGTATCACTTGGTTCTTCCGTTTTGCTTACTCCTACTTAAGGCCTCTTTAAAAAATAACTATCCAAGGAAGATTGCTTCTGCCTGCATTTGACAATTTTCCTGAAATGACTCAGGCAAACGTTATCGATCTGTGCAAGCATACGACCTGTGTAAGCCTTTTCGGGGTGTCTCTTTTCTACAAATGATTGCACCTTATGAAAAGCAGCTAGAGCCTCCTTAATTTCTGCCGTTGTCATAGAGTCGTCGTCCTCCTCCTCGCTGCTGCTAGAGAACTCTTCTTGGACGACGTTATGTTGCATGGCCTCCAACTCCTTCAGGTCATCCGTCGTAAGCTCCTCTTGGTGTTCCTCGAGAAGGTCATTGATGTTGTCCTTGTCGACGACCAGCCCCATGGACTTGCCGAGTGCAATGATCTTGTCAAGATCTGGTTGCAAAACAGTTTCAGGATTGTCAACTGCTCCTGAATTTGCAACACCAGCTTCGCCCACGTCCAATCCCTCGAAGTCTCAGGCAGATATGGCATCAGGCCAGAGTTTCCTCCACGAAGAATTCAAGGTTCGCCTCGAAACCTCCTGCCAAGCTTGGTCGATGAGTCAGATACATATCACAACATCGAATGCTCCTTCCAAAATTCACGCAAGGTGAGGTTTGTGGTATCGGTGATGTCAAAACATCTCTTGAAAAGATGTTTTGTTCATGAGACTTACCTGTCAGATATATAAACAGCTGTATTCTCCGAAGTCCGACAGAATTTCAAAACTTACGACACACGCAGTGGGAGGCCAGGTGGTTAGTACCCATTCCTGCCGCTGGGAGGCTGGTATCAGGAACCATTCCCATTTTCTATTCAGATTTTCTCCGTCGCTGGTACTGTCAACACCTGTTTTCAGTACCTCCGTCATTGGATTTCGTAAACTTTCATTGCCACTTGAGTATTTTGATTGTCATTTTTTTTTTTTTTTTTTTTTGGCTAAGCACACGCTATTGTGGACTGTTTTGGATTTTGCTTTGATTTTTCTTGGTTTAAGTTATCTGGATCTAGTTCTGCTAGTTACAAAGTATGTTGTATGGAAGAGTGTAAGGTAAGGCTACTGAAGGCTTCGGTAGATCCTCACACTGTATGCACGAGCTGTAGCGGGCATGTATCCTTGATAAATGATCGGTGTAAGGAGTGTAAGAGTTTGCCTGATTCCAGTTTGAAGATTTATGATTCCTATGTGCGTAAGTTAGAGCGTGATAGGATCAGGAGGTCTTCCTCCAGGAGCGTGTCAGCGAGTAGAAGTCAGGGTAGTAGTTTTTCACCTGCTAACCCTCCTGTAGACTTTGTTATTCCTAACCCTGTGGTGTTGCCTTTGGGCCCTGAGATTGTGCCTGCGGAAGGTAATGCCCTGTCGGTGATTATGAATTCCATCCGTAACCTGGAATATAAAATGCTCGCTCTCCAAAGTGGTGTTGTGAAGTGCAGTGATATTAGTGCCCCTAGGCCTGGACCTCTGTCGGACTCCCAGGATTCGGGGAGTGGGCAAGTCGAAAGCCGAAGTAGTGTCACGGGGGCTCCCCACCAGTCTGGCGTACCTTCAGCAGTTCCTGATGACGCTTCCCAGGCTGCCAAGGATCTTGCTTGTTCACGAATCCTTAAGGATTGTTTCTCGTCCTCCGAAGCTTCCTCCCTGTGCAAGGGGTGGAGCTCTCGGAAGGACTCTCGCCCTCTTAAGAGAAGCTTCAGAGAGGAGGACGCATCACGTCCTTTTTCTCCAGATGCGCTTCGGTCGTAGCCTGAAAGTTTTGATGCTTTCCCGCCACAGAAGAGAACCAGGACGTCATCGGAGGATGACGCTGTTGAGCACCCCAGTCGCTCCAGAGAGAGGGCTGTAGCTTTTCCTGTGAGAAGGAGGGAGGCGTCCCCTCGCCCCTCGTCTTCCCACAGGTTCAGCCCTTCCCCTGAGAGAGAGCTTTCCCCTACGAAGGAGATTTTGCTTGGTATGCAGCGGCAGTTGGCTTCGTTGGTCGCCGAGAGAGAGGCAGAGCCACGTCGACGCAGGAAGGATTCGAGGCTGCCTATCAAGAGATCTAAGCAATCCCCCTCTCCTTCTCCTTGTTCGTCCCCTTCTTCTGCTGCGTCGTCGTCTGGTTTTCGCTTGACACCCCAGCGCGTGTCCAGAGGTTTTGATGAGCGTCAACCCAGACGCTCTTCTCTGGACTGTAAGGCTCATCGCAGCAGGAATCGCCGAACTTCTTGACATGACGCTCCTCTTGCTCCCCTTCGTGACGCTCCGCATGCTGCCCGGCATGACGCTCCTCATGCTGCTAGTTTTGACGTTTTTCTTGCTGCTGCTGCGCGTCAGGACGCTCGTCAGGGCGCTCGTTAGGACGCTCGTTAGGACGCTCGTTAGGACGCTCGTCGGGACGCTCGTCGGGACGCTCGTCGGGACGCTCGTCAGGAGGCTCGTCAGGACGCTCGTCTTCGAGACGCTTCAGAGGCTGTTGTTAAGAATCCTCAGTCTTGTGTGACGAGTTTTCTTCGAAGTGGAGGTCCCTTTTTGAAAGTTAGGCCTCAAGGTCTTAGACCTCCTAGTACTTTTGTTGACTCTGCTGTTGCTCCCGTTGAAGAGGGAGAGTTATTGAGTTCGTTGGAGCCTGCGGATGAAGAGCAGCCTTCTACTTCGTCGGCAACTTCGGACTACCAGGTTTTGGCCCGCCTTCTGAGGGACTTGTTTGTAGACAAGTTCCAACCCTCTGCCCCTCGCTCTCCTCCTTTGCAGTTAGCCTCATCGAAGAACGCCAGGCTTTGTGAAGATGACGACGTCTCTTTCTACGTAGAGAGCCTTCAAGAAAGTCCACGATTGGAGGGATTCTAGGAAGGCCCAAGGCAGGACTTCTTTTGCCCTGCCTCCGTCGAGGGGCGTGCATGGACAAGGCTGTCAGGGATGGTTTGGATGAACTGGCTACCCACTTTTGTTCCAGGCTTTTGAAGAAGAGGGCCTTGTACTGCATCTTCACAGCAAAGTCTGTTTCTCCCTCACAGAGGGCAGAGTTGCTGTTCGCCCCTCTGTCGAGTCATCTTTTCCCACAATCCATGGTCAAGGATCTCGCCGTCAGCCTGCAGGAAAAGGCTACCCAAGACCTCCTGGCACTGTCGTCCAGTCGTCCAGCAGTCCCTTCAGCTACTCTACTTGGACAGGTTTCCAGGAAACAGAAGCCCTTTCGCGACTCCTGGCAGGCGCCATTCTTCGGAGAAACGCCTCTTCTACGTTCAGGACTGCGCTGCCGAGGGGGGACCTTTGGGTCCTACCTGGCGTAAGCCCAGTCATTGAGCAGGAATCCTGCCCCTTCTTCGATTTCTACGGGAATCGAGAGGACCACCAACTGCTGATCGTCTGACGAATTTGGGGGGGAGGGGGGTTTTGTACATGCAACTTCCCCGGCAGATATATACTTAGCTATAGTCTCTGACGTCCCGACAGAATTCAAAACTCGCGGCACACGCGACAGGTAGGTCAGGTGACCAGCCCACTCCCGCCGCTGGGTGGCGGGAATAGGAACCATTCCCGTTTTCTAACCAGAATTTTTCTGTCGCCGGTAGCAACAACATCGTTGTTGGTACCTCCTGCTTTGGAATTCTTTTCTCGTTGGCCGAGGATTATCTATCTGTCTTTTGGTGATGTACTTTGATCTTTGGTTTTGGCATACGCTTATCGTGGACTGTTTTTTTTATTTTGATTTGGATTCTCTTTAAAATGTCTGACGTAGCACCTGTATTTAGGGTGTGTGCGAAAGAGGAATGTAAGGTGAGGCTACCGAAAGCATCGGTGGATCCTCACACAGTCTGTAAGAAATGTAGGGGGAATGATTGTTCTGCGACTAACACCTGTCTGGAATGTGAGAGCTTAACGGAAGTGGAATGGAAGACCTTGGCTTCTTATGTAAGGAAACTTGAGAAAGATAGAGTTAGGAGGGCTTCCATCAGAAGCTCAAGTAGATCCTGCTCTAATGAACAGGAAGTAGCTCCTAACTTTTCTAGTATTTCTCCTGCTCATAGTTTGGCTTCAGCCCCTTCCCCCAGCAGCGAACCTGTAGATGCGTCTACGGAAATGGCTGCAATGAGAGCCTCAATAATCAGCTTGAAATCGCAACTGCAAGCAATGAAGGAGACAGGTAAGCGCAGTGATGTGTGCAGTGATTTGTGCAGTGTCCCCAGTGAAGTGGAGGGGGCGTCTGACCGACTCCGCATTGCTCCTAGGCCTAGACCTCTTTCAGACTCCCATGACCAAGGGAGGAGGAATGTCGAAAGCCGCAAGGGGGATGTAGAGTATTCCCAACGGTCAGGCGTCCCTTCGGCAGATCCTGTAGCCGCTTCCCAGGCTGCCAAGGACAGCTATTGCAAAAGCGTCCTCAGGAAGTGCTTTTCGGACTCAGACTCTTCGTCTCCCAGAAGAGGATGGAGTTCTTCCGCTAAGTCGCGTCCTCTTAAGAGATCCTGGAAGACGCCAGCAAGCGAAGCGTTGCGTTCCAGTCCGGAGCCTTTTCCGGAGTATTCACCTGCTCGTAAGAAGAGAGCTATGAGATCTCCTGACTCTTCTCCGGAAGACTTATCACACAAGACGAAGGAAGTCTTGGTAGGACTCCAACAGCAGTTGTCTGCCTTAGTGGGAGTTCTTTCTGAAGGCTCTTCTAGGAAGAAAGACATTTCTCTTCCCATCAAGAGTTCTGTTAGGAGAGCATCAGAGAGTAAGCGTCCTAGCCTTAGCAGACGCTCCTCGCCTGAAAGGTTTTCGTCCCCAGCGAGACCTTCTTCAGTCACATATGACAGGAATCGGAAACTCCCTACGAGCAAGAGTTCTCCCAGGAGTTTTGCTAGAGACGATTTTGCCTCTCATGGCAAGCATCAGGAGCCTGATTCGCGGATTTCTCGTGAGAGAATTCGTGCGACTAAGAGCTCCGGGAGAGAAGAGAGCCCCTCTCTATTCAGAGCTCCGCAAGAAGGAAGGAGCGTTCGTTCGTCCTCTAGACAGTTTCCTAATGACGCAAGAGTTTCGCCGAATAGGCGCCGAAGCTTAGACAAGTTTTCTTCACCTCCCAGGAGGGATAGGAGAGATTCTAGCGCCTCTCCGGATGGACGCAAAGGGAAAAGGAGTTATTCGCCTGCTAGACGCAGTCACCAGGACGCAAACGTCTCCCTCATGGACGACGGGAACAAACGGGTTCTCCTTTCTCCTCGCAGGCGCATTTCGCCTTCTAGGCGTCCTCATCAGGACGCAAATGCCTCTCCTTCTTGGACCAGGCAGCCTCACCAGGACGCAAGCGCCTCGCCTTCTTGGCCCAGGCGCGCTCACCAGGACGCAAGCGCTTCTCCTTCTTGGCGCCAGGAACAGGATATTCTCCTTTCGCCTAGCAGGCGCTCTTCGCCTCACAGGCGCCTGATTCAGGACGCAAGCGCCTCTCCTAGCAGACGCAAGGAGCAGAGCAGAAGCCCGAGTATAGGGAAACTCCAGGACTCGTGCAAGAAGGAGGATAGGAGTAAGGACGAAAGGAAAAGGCTTCTTTCGACGGATCGGTCTCCTGTTAAGGAAAAGCCCGCTTCTCCTGCATCGCTTTTGGAAGAAGTTTCGGATGAAGAGATATCCAAAGATGCAGGAGTTTCAGACTATAAGAGACTTGCTTCTCTTTTGCTGCAGGTGTTTGGAGACTCGCTACGCCAGTCGGATCCCCCTTCGCCGGGATCGTTATTATCCAGTACGAAAATGTCGAAAGCCTCCTCCTTCGTTAAGATGACCCCTACTCTTTCTATGAGAAAGTCTTTGAAGAGTCTCGAGAGCTGGCTCAGATCCAAGAAGGAAGCAGGGAAGACAGTATTTTCTTGTCCTCCCTCCAAGCTGACAGGGAAACCAGGTATGTGGTACGACACCAAGGAGCCAATGGGCCTGGGTCTCCCTTCGTCCTCTGATGCGGATTTTTCCGCTCTTGTAGATGCGTCTAGAAGACGCTCTCTACACTCTGCAAAAGCCTCTTGGGGAATGTGTGAGGTGGATCATCTCATCAAGGGCCTCTTCAAGACTCTCGAAGTCTTTAATTTTATGGACTGGGCTTTGGGAGCTTTAGCCAAGAAGTCTCAAGAACCAGACTTCGTCACCATGGAAGAGTTGGGCAGAGTTTTAACCTGCCTAGACAAGGCGGTTATGGATGGCTCCAATGAAGTGGCATCCCTTTTTGGATCCTGTATTTTGAAGAAGAGGGCAGTGTTTAGCTCCTTCTTAACGAAATCTGTTTCTCCTCTGCAGAGATCCTCCCTTTTATACGCGCCGCTTTCTAGTCACCTTTTTCCTCAGGACATAGTGAGGGACATTTCAAAGACACTTTCAGAAAAGGCCACACAGGACCTGCTGGCCCAGTCAGCGAAGAGGCTAAAACCTGCTGTGCAGGTTGCGAAAAAGGAGAAAGTTCCCTTCCAGCAGCCCTTTCGGGGAAGGTCTGCACCAAGATCTTCTCTTAGAAGTAGACGACCGGAGAAGAGAGGAAGGTCTTCTCGAAGGCCGTTCGTCAAGACCCAGTGAGACTGTGGTCCTCCAGACAAAAGTGGGTGCCAGGCTTCTAGATTTTTACGAAACTTGGGCACAGAAAGGTGCCGATGCCTGGTCCCTATCCATCCTAAAGAAAGGATATTTAATCCCCTTCAGGGAAAAACCTCCCTTAACTACGACTCCAAGGGAGTTAACAGCAAACTACAAGGAATCTGTCAAGAAACAAGCCCTTCTACATCTCGTGGAGCAGATGCTTTACAAGGAAGCCATAGAGGAAGTAAAAGATCCCTCTTCCCAGGGGTTTTACAATCGCCTGTTCTTGGTTCCGAAGAGCTCAGGAGGTTGGAGGCCAGTTCTGGACGTGAGCGCCCTGAACGTGTTCGTAGCAAAGAGGAAGTTCACAATGGAGACGACAGCCTCGGTGTTAGCAGCCCTGCGTCCAGGGGACTGGATGGTATCCCTGGACCTGCAGATGCTTATTTCCACGTACCAATACACCCGTCTTCCAGGAAATACCTCAGATTTATGGCTCAAGGAAGAGTATTTCAATTTCGGGCCCTATGCTTCGGACTATCAACAGCCCCCCAAGTATTCACGGGACTAATGAAAAATGTGGCTCACTGGCTTCACCTCGAAGGGATTCGAATATCCTTGTATCTAGACGACTGGCTGATACGAGCACAGTCGCGAGTCAGATGTCTGGAGGACTTAAAACTGACACTGGAGTTAACACAGTCCTTGGGACTGTTGGTAAACCTCGAGAAATCCCAGATGATTCCCAGCAGAACATTGTTTATCTGGGATTCGGATGGATTCTCGGGGTTTTTCATGTGTTTCCATCACAGGAAAGACAGAACCGCTGCTTGGAAAAAAAGTAGCAACCTTCCTAGAGAAAGAACAATGTTCCGCGAGGGAATGGATGAGTCTTCTGGGGACCCTTTCCTCGTTGGAACAGTTCATTTCTCTAGGAAGGCTTCACCTAAGGCCGTTACAGTTCTATCTAAGAGAACGTTGGGATCAGAAATCTCAAAATCTGTCCGATTCCTTCCAGATCAAGAAGGAGATAAAGGAGGACCTGCGTTGGTGGATGAATCCGTGCAGGATCAACGAAGGAGTATCCCTTCACGTTCCGAACCCTCGGCTAGTGTTGTATTCCGACGCCTCAGATGCGGGGTGGGGAGCCACTCTAGGGACGAGAGAAGTGTCAGGCACCTGGAGGGGAGAACAGGTGTCCTGGCACATCAATATGAAAGAATTAACAGCGATTCACCTGTCCCTCATACACTTCGAGGCTCAGATCTCAGGTTCAGTCCTGCAGATCAATTCGGACAACACAACAGCCCTAGCTTACATCAAGAAGCAAGGAGGGACGCACTCGTTCTCCCTTTACAAGAAAGCAAGAGAACTACTGCTTTGGGCAGAAGAGAGAAGAATCACTCTCCGGACGAGATTCATTCAAGGGGACAAAAATGTAAGAGCCGACCTTCTGAGCAGGAGAGACCAAGTACTGCCTACAGAATGGACGTTGCATCAGGAAGTATGCAACAGACTATGGAACCTCTGGGGAGATCAAATATAGATCTTTTTGCCACCCATTGGAACAACAGGCTGGAAAGTTACTGCTCCCTCCCCGATCGCCGACCCAAGGGCGATTGCGGTGGACGCCCTTCTCCTCGATTGGTCCGGAATAGACGGGTATGCTTTTCCTCCGTTCAAAATATTATCGGAAGTGGTAAGGAAGTTTGCAGCAGCAGAGGGAGCCAAACTGACCCTCATAGCCCCGTTCTGGCCAGCGCAAAACTGGTACACAGAGGTACTGGGATGGATGGTAGACTTTCCGAGATCTCTCCCAAACAGGAGCGATCTTCTCAGACAACCCCACTTCGACAGGTATCACAAAAACCTGCCCGCTCTCGCTCTGACTGCCTTCAGACTATCGAAGGACTTGTCAGAACGAGAGGCTTTTCTCGAGAAGTTGCGAAAGCGATCGCAAGAGCTAGAAGACCATCTACTATTCGAGTCTACCAGTCGAAGTGGGATGTGTTTCGCAGATGGTGTAGAGCTCAGAAGATATCCTCTTCCAGTACCTCTGTGACAGATATAGCTGATTTCCTCCTTTACTTGAAGGAGAAATGTAATTTAGTAGTCTCTACAATTAAGGGCTATAAAAGTATCTATCTTCAGTCTTCAGGCATAGAGGCCTTAATATTGGGGAAGACAAAGATTTGCATGATCTGATAAGATCCTTCGAGACGTCAAAGAACAGAGGGATTAAAGCACCTAGTTGGAACTTAGATGTGGTCCTAAAATACTTAATGACCTCAAAATTCGAACCTCCCTGTAAGGCTACGTTCAGAGATCTGACAAGGAAGTCTTTATTCTTGGTCGCGCTAGCTTCAGCGAAAAGGGTAAGCGAACTACAAGCCTTAGAACATAATGTTGGCTTCAGGAACGACTCGGCGTTCTGTTCCTTCAAACCGATGTTTTTGGCGAAGAATGCAAAACCCTTCGAAACCTTGGCCTCGAACATTCGAAGTAAAAGGACTTTCGTCGCTTGTAGGTACAGAGCGAGAAAGGGCTCTTTGCCCAGTGAGAAGCCTTAAGTTCTACTTAGAAAGGAAGAACGAACTAAAGGGGAGTAAGGAAAGTTTATGGTGCTCAGTTAGAGATCCCAGAAGGCAGATCTCTAAAAATGCTCAGGCGTTCTTCATCAGAGACGTAATCAAGGAAGCCCATTTAGCGTGTAAAGAAGAACAACTGGACCTCCTTAGAGTTAAAGCTCACGAGGTAAGAGCAGTCGCTACCTCTTTGGCATTCCACAAGAACTTGTCGATACAGACTCTAGTGGAGTCAACCTTTTGGAGATGCAATTCGGTCTTTGCATCTCATTACTTGAGAGACATTCAAGTGACGTACGACAAGTGCTTTACTCTAGGAGCGTACGTATCTGCGGATTCGTTGCTGGGACAGGGAGCTGAACCCAATCCTTTTTAGTTTTATTAGGTTAGGGTTTTTAATGGTGTTTGGTGCATTTTATTGGTCGATTGAATGAGGGTGCAGGAGTTGACCCCTTTCAAATCGTAGTGCTAACATGTTAGTGTGGTCAGGTGATCGGGATTGGTCGTTATGCTCCTTGTATTGTCTTAAATACCTAAAGCTCTATCATGTAAGAGGGTTAGCCCCCGTTGGTATGATACAGGTCAAGGTTCTGCCATGTAAGTGGGTCAGCCCCCATTGGTACGATCCAAGAAAAGGCTCTGCCATGTAAGCGGGTAAGCCCCCATTGGTATGATCCGAAAGGGTTATCAGTCGCAGGTCTCATCCTCTCTGGAACTCTGATGGCAAGCAGACTCATAGACAGTATCAATGAAGTCTTCTTCCATATCAGGTAGGAACCAAGGTTGTTTTTGTTAATATACCTACAACGTATGTTGTTTCCCTGTTTTTATATTCAAAAATAATTAGTATGTAACTGTCTCTTGCCCTCCACCAAGGGTGTCAATCAGCTAAGTATATATCTGCCGGGGAAGTTGCATGTACAAAAATGATATTGTTAGTATACAATAAAGTTTTGTACATACTTACCCGGCAGATATATACGATTAATGGCCCGCCCAGCCTCCCCTCAGGAGACAGGTGGAAGAGAAAAATTCTGGTTAGAAAACGGGAATGGTTCCTATTCCCGCCACCCAGCGGCGGGAGTGGGCTGGTCACCTGACCTACCTGTCGCGTGTGCCGCGAGTTTTGAATTCTGTCGGGACGTCAGAGACTATAGCTAAGTATATATCTGCCGGGTAAGTATGTACAAAACTTTATTGTATACTAACAATATCATTTTTTGCCGAGTGCTTAAGATTCTGCGGAATTTCTAGCACTCGCAGTGTTCGAGTTTTTTATTTCTCTTAACACTTAAGCGAAACCTCGGTCCAAGGTGAGCTAGACGAGAATCCCCGTTAATTTTTACTTCGAATTCGAGAACACCGCCATATGCTCAAATTCCTGGATTAGTTTCTGTCATGTAAGTGGGTTGGCCCCCATTGACAAGATCCTAAACATTCGTCGTGTAAGTGGTAATCCCATTGACAGTCTCGAAGTCCTTTTGTCAGGTAAGTGGGCTAGTCCCCATTGACAAAGATCCTAATAAAGTTCTGTCGCGTAAGCGGGTAAGCCCCCATTGACAAGATCCAGAAGAACTCTCAGTCATAGGTCACTACCTCGCTGAGGCTCTTCGGGCAATGCAGACTCATAGACAATGTCCATGAAGTCTTCTGCCCTATAAGATAAGAAGCTTGAACTGTCCTTTTCGGTTCTCGATTCACACTTGCAGCTTTCCTTCGGGAAAGACTTCTCCTTCATTCTCTTGACTAAGAGAACGAAGGCAGTCGATCTCCAATCCTTACTCTCTTCCTCGTCGAGAAAAGAATGTGGGATGGAGGTCGTTGTACAGATACCTACAATTTACTGCGTATATTACCTTCGCGACCTGATTCTGTTAAGCAGTGGAATTGTTCAAGGTGTACACGCATACCATGGTTAGCTCTACGGATGGTGACCGAGAGGACTAGTATTCTAATTGAACTGCAAATCGGGGCTCCCTGCAACCTTCCAGGAGTTTCCAGTTTCGCTTTTAGATAATTAAGGTATTGTTACGACAACACCAACTCAGCTTCCGTATTTACCGAAATCTGTTTCGCTTAAATTTATTTGCTTGAACGTTTCTTTCTGCTCGATGGTTCTAGCAAAACGTATTCCTTCGTAGAATGGAATAGCTGGCAACTCAGGTTGAAGAGTGCGAGACGGCTAACGTTGTATAAGACTGCTGTCTCTGTAATAGCAGCTCAGTACCAGCTGGCTCTCTGGGATGCGCGGTCGGTTACGTCTCTCTTTCCTGCATGATTGACTGACTAACCGCATCTCTGCCCAAACATCACGGACTTAGGTCTCTAACTAATGGGGATTCTTGCATGCATGAATGAACATCGCTTTCGCTTTGCGAGAATTTTTTCAACAGCGATATCTCTTAGACTTTTTCTTTTCTGTTTACCGCACTGTAACAGAATTCTGTACTAGTCTACCGCTGCATAGCACTACGATAATGAGTAATGTTTTTTCTCCAGACATCTGAGCTTATTTTTATAAATATCTCGTATTCATAGGTGTGCAATTGTTCCTGGTTCACCACGATTTAGCAGATGTGTAGGAAGACAGCGCCTGTTTCCCGGCTTGGCAGCTCTGCTTCCAAAGGTTCAGCCCATGAGAAGCAGTTCTGCAGGCAGTTCTTCCCGAGGTTTTTTCTTTTCTGAAAAACGCCCTGCTTTCATAGACCTCGTCTTCTCATCGGAAAGTAATGAAATAGCGGTTAGCGTTTTCAGTCATTGATAAGCACGGGTGCAGATTCTGAAGAATCTTTCGCTTGTTTCGGCTGTGAAGAAGTAGGTTTTTTCTCTGTCCTCCTTCTTCTTCGCCGCTCAGTGTTGTTTCTCCTGGGCTGAGATTCAACTACTGTGAGGATATCTTGCCATCAGGAACATCGGTCTCTAAAAGGCATAGACTTTCGCCTGCTGGGCACATGCCCTACAGAATTGTCACCTCGCCATCCGGTATCGGTGACAAACAAATATGCGTTTTTATAGTCTTTCGGCATAGCCCTTCAAGGCGAAGGTCACGTGACTTGCTCAGATACTTAGACAACTTACCTCGATGCCGAACGCAGTCAGTCGGCAGTGGTTGGAGTGGCCGGGTCTATTACGAACTCCCTTTAGACTCGGTTTTCAGTGTACAGAGCTTCGCTGCGGAGCAACACTGAGGACGAATAAATGTCAGACACCTAGATAGAAGAAAAGCTGGCATTCCCAACTAACAAAGGATAGGAGTATGCTGTCAGCGGTTTTAGACATAGAGGTGTGGATCTAGCAAACAACAAGGACCTTCTCAAGCTTTTAAGGTCTTTTGAAACAACTAAGCTGGCTCAGCCAAAGCTGCCTTCCTGGAACTTGGACGTGGGTTTGAAGTTCCTGATGTCCAGTCCATTTGAGCCTCTCCATTCTGCGACATTGAGGGATGTGACCAGAAAGGCCATTTTCCTAACCGCTCTGGCGACAGCGAAGAGAGTTAGCGAAGTTCAAGCCATCAGCAAACATGTAGGCTTTAAAGGACATAATACGGTATGTACCTTAAGCCGTACGTTTTGTTCATGAGACTTGCCAGTCAGATATATATGTGGCTGTATTCTCCAAATACAGCTATATATATGTCTGCCAGGTAAGTATGAACAAACTTTATTGTATCATAACAATATCATTTTGTTCATGAGACTTACCTGTCAGATATATATATAGCTGAATCCCACCATTGGAGGTGGGAAGAGACAGAATAGGATTTAGGAAACAAATTACATGTAGATGATTGACACCTTGGTTCCTTATCTGTTAGCATAGCTGACTTCGTGATTACTGTCACCCAAGTCTGCTTTTGCTATACTAGAGTTCTAGATGATCTGTCAACGGGGGCGTGACCACAATGTGACTAGACCATATTGAACATACTATGAGGGCCACGAGCATAACTTAAGCTAAGGACTGGGACTCTGGCGGCCGACCCAACAACCATAAAAACACAATAATAAAATTAAAAAACACTTCCTAACCATTATCTAAAGGATAGGATGAGTGTTACTCTCTACTCGAAAAATAGTATCTGCGGAAACGTATGGCCCTAGCGAACAGCAGTTCTCATACGTCTTTTTCACATCCCACAGGTACTGTGAAGCGAACAACGAGTTGCTTCGCCAAAAGGTGGCACCCAGAATGTCACTGAGTGCCAAATTGTTCTGAAATGCCACTGAGGTTGCAATCGCCCTCACCTCGTGAGCATTTACTTTCAACAGTTTAAAATCACTGTCTTGACAGTTTGTATGAGCATTCTTAATAGTATCTTTTAAGAAGAATGCTAGTGCATCCTTCGACATTGGCAAGTCTGGCCTCTTCACCGAACAGCACAGATTGTCCGAAGGACCTCGACCTTCCTTCGTTCTATCCAAATAAAATTTGAGAGCCCTGACAGGGCACAGGACTCTCTCTGGCTCTTGACGAAGAATTTTTGCCATACCCTTGATTTCCAAGCTCCTGGGCCAAGGGTTGGACAGGTTCTCATTCTTGGCTAAAAATGATATTGTTATGATACAATAAAGTTTGTTCATACTTACCTGGCAGATATATATATTCATAGTGCCCACCCACCTCCCCTCAGGAGACAGTGGCACTAGAAAATCTGAATAGAAAATGGGAATGGTTCCTGATACCCGCCTCCCAGCGGCGGGAATGGGTACTAACCACCTGGCCTCCCACTTCGTGTGTCGTAAGTTTTGAAATTCTGTCGGACTTCGGAGAATACAGCTATATATATATCTGCCACGTAAGTATGAACAAACTGTATTGTATCATAACAATATCATTTTGTATACAGCTTCTTGAAGTTCAATATCACTTGCTGGTCCATGGGCTGGAGGAGAGGGGTGGTGTTAGGCGGAAGGTAAAGAACCTTGATAAACGAATACTCTGCTAGGATATCTTCCTCGAGGCCAGGAGGGTGAGCAGGGGCATTGTCCAACACCAGCAGACATTTCAGAGGGAGGCGCTTCTCTTCCAAGAATTTCTTCACTGTCGGGCTGAAACACAGATTTACCCACTCGGTGAACAAAAGTCTCGTTACCCAGGCTTTCGCATTAGCCCTCCACATCACTGGAAGCTTCTCCTTATGCACTTTGTGGGCCTTGAAGGCTCGAGGAGTCTCCGAATGATACATAAGTAGGGGCTTCACCTTGCAATCCCCACTGGCGTTCGAACAAAGTGCGAGCGTAAGCCTGTCTTTCATAGGCTTATACCCAGGTAACTTCTTCTCTTGCGTGATGTACGTCCGACGAGGCATTTTTTTTCCAAAAAAGGCCAGTCTCGTCACAGTTGAAGACTTGCTGAGAACTGTAGCCTTCGTTGAGAGTCATCTCGTCGAACGTCTTAATAAAGGCTTGGGCCGCTTTTGTGTCCGAGCTGGCCGCCTCCCCATGCCGCACCACTGAATGGATGCCAGTCCATTTACGGAATTTTTCGAACCACCCATGAGAAGCCTTGAACTCTGGGGTTGACGTCAATGTCCCTTCTCCTCCGTTGTCTTTGGCCTGGGCAATCAAATCGACGAAAATAGGACTGGCCTTGTGGCAGATTGCTGTCTCCATTATCGTATCGCCAGTGATTTCTTTGTCTTTTATCCAGACAAGAAGCAGCCTTTCCATTTCATCGTGCACGTGGCTCCTCTTGCTTGACAAAATAGTCACGCCCTTGGAAGGTGTAACTGCTTTGATGACATCCTTCTGCTTAAGGATGGTGCCTATTGTTGACGGATTTCGGCCGTATTCCTTGGCGATCACACTCAATCGCATACCAGCTTCATACTTTTTAATTATCTCCATCTTCGTCTCCAAAGAAAGCATCCTCTTCTTTCTGTGAATTTCAACTTTCTTGGGACCCATGACTATGTATATACTGTACGTAATTATGTTATGTAGTATACGTGTGTAGTAAAGTTCTCACACAACACGATAAAGTATACTACAACGAAATCACTTAAGAATTTACATTAATAAACGAAATCGTATAGAACGAACGAATTCCGCGTGCGTATGATACCGATGATGCCACGAAGTGGCCGAAAGAGCACGCTGCTACATAGATGCATCATGGGATCATGGGAGAAATGCTGACCAATAGGAGAGAAGGATCTTATGGCGGTGACTAACATCAGGAACCAATGGGAGAGCGGGAGGATGGTGGCGAGTCTACTCAATTGGCGGTGTGCGAGTTTTAAAATTGTTATCGGTGGTCCGGGCGGATCTCGGACTTTACAGCAACAACCTTTCGTATCTTGAACAATTTTCGTATGTAGAGCCGCAAAAATCTTCGTATTTGCTTTCGTATCTCGAGTTTTTCGTAAGTTGAACCTTTCGTATCTTGAGGTACCACTGTATGTATAGTTACTTGGTAAGTTACTCATATAAAAATGACATTTTTATAAAAAATAAGAGTATAGATATTATATATATATATATATTATATATATATAATATATATATATATATATATAGATATATATATATATATATATATATATTATATAGATACTTTACCACTAACTACATGATCGAAGCCCTCTCTCCTCCCCTCTCTTGGACATAGAGCATATGAATTGAGCTCTTTAGCTACATTGTACCTATGCTTCCCGAAAGTGGGTAGGGCAGTTACTGGCACCAAAAACAAAAGAATCACTATCACAAATTTTCAAATCTAAGCTGCAGCGAAAGTAGAAATTATAGCTATGCAGTTACTTGGTAAATATACTATATAGTAATAACTACGAACTTACTCGAGGTTTGGTTCCAGACCCCCTCACGCAAGGGGAATTTTTGCGTAAGTTTGGGACGGTCTCTAAAAATAATAGTGAATGCTTACTTCTAGAGTTTGGACACTAAATATGACCCTAATCATGCTCTCTAAATATTAAGCTAACTTTTAAATTAAATTAAAGTTACTGTAATTTCATTTAAAAGTTAGCTTAGTACATTACCCTTAAAAAAAGAAATATAAATGGTTGGTAAAAATATAGGTGTGTGTGAAGATTACATATGTTCAACATAGTTCTCTCTTCTTTCTCCCCTTCTGACCAACCGATCTATTTTACGAAGTCTTCTCAATCACTTTTAAGAAATTCTTTATTGTTTCTTTCTTTTTGTTCTGAAATTCCATTTCATGAACAAACAGAGTTCTTTATTTGGATTAATACAACTCTTAGTTATGTCTGTTTTAGAACAGTGCATTTACAGATCTAGATGGTAAAGGTAAAAATAGATCAATTAAAAATTATCTATGCTACTGCTAACTACGAGAGAGAGAAAAGAGTTGTCTTTACATAAGTATTGAAGCTACTGTAATTTCACTTAAAAGTTAGCTGAATATGTTTCCCTTAAAAAGAGAAATAAAAGGTTGGTGAAAATGCAGGAGTGTGGGAAGATTACATACATAAGGAGACAGACAGACAGACAGACAGAGAATTACATAAAAATCATTGATCGCTAATCGGCAACACTCACTCCTGTCACATTACTTGCCATATTTGACAGCTCTGGACTTCGAGCTTCTGGTGGAGTTAAAAAGAAAGATGAGGAAAAGAATTCTTTATATGCATCATTTTGTTATTACTGTTATATTATTATTAATACGTATTATTATTATTATTATTTGAAAATGTTATTAAACATATAGTAGGTGTACATACCTTAAAAATTCTCTCATCTCGGTAAGAGAGAGAGATAGAGAAGAGTTGTTCTTACTTAAAAGTGAAATATGTAGAAAGGTGATTTCTTTAAAATACTGTCACATACGAATTTTGTAATTACTGTTATATTATTGTTATTATTATTATTATTAATACGTATTTGAAAATATCAATAAACATAGCACAGTATTCGTGGGGGATGCGTACCAGACCCCCCGTGAATAGTTAGAACCTGTGAATAGTTGGAACCCCTATAAAAATGCTTTAAACCTCCTATTTTGTCAGATAAAACTAAAAAAAAAAAAACTACAAATTTTTATACATGGTTTTCTTAATAGTTTTATCACAAAAAAAGGGATTTTGACGAAGGAAAAATCTATATCTGGGGAGAGACCTGTGTCGCCCGGTGAAATAGATCCTGCTATCCACTTTCCTGATATAAATAGTTTCTAAATATACCAGAGAAAAGGTTGCATTGGTATGCAGAGGTTACTACCCTCTCGCGAGCACCCAAAGGGCATCGTGTATAAAGTTCAGGGCGTGTGAAAGCCACTATTCACAAGTCTCCTGCCATTTAGAGTATTTCTTCTCAAAACCTACATATGGGGTGAGCCTCGTCAACGGTTATACCCACACTGCCTCTGTACTGCCCCTACAGACGCCCGCCGCGAGCGACCTCTATCAATCCTTGGTGTGTTAGATACCTTTCCTGGCTTGGATAGGTGTAGGGAAGGGAAGATTATGATAGGGGTCGGGTTCACCGGGCGACACAGGTCTCTCCCCAGAAATAGATTTTTCCTTCGTCAAAATCCCTTTTCTGGGTCGACCTGTGTTCGCCGGTGAAATTTTACCAGAGAATACCATCCAAGCCAATGAGTAAAAGTAAACTTAAGGGGAGAAATGAAAATGGAATTCATTCAAAAATAAGTTTACTTAATGTAAAAGACTTCCGTAACAATAGAAACTTAACCTATTAATACTTAATAACTAAGACTTAAGTTATGGCTTGGAATTAAATATACTTAATGGTAATACAAGAATGTTTATACAGGTACTATGCAAGGAATTTGATACAATTTTGGATATGTACAATGTGGTTTATAAAACACATCCATGACCAATAAATTATGTACAAAATATGTGGCAGAGTGACGCCGGCGTTCTCCCAATACCGAGGAGAGAGGCATCGTGGCGAGTACAAGTGAGGCAGGTAGAAAGGAGGAGGTGGTAGGGAAGGGAAGGGCAGAAGAAGATTGAGAAATTATTCTGGGGAGACTAGACTCCCTGCAGCTATAGTTGAATATTTTAGTGCTTCCAAATTCTTTAAATAATGGCGTTTGAAAACTACTGGAGATTTCCAACCCGTGTATTTTTTTCAGATCCTCAAAGTTCATATTTTGGAAATAATTAATTGAAGTAGCCACTGCCCGGATGTCATGAACCTGTGGAAATGACTCCGGACTGGCCTGTTTTATAAAGTAGAGTATCTGCTGTCTAATACCTTTGATAGAGATTGTGCCACCATGTTCTCTGATAAAGAGAGGACCTGACGACTTTGTGGAGGTCCTGGCTAAAAAGGACTTAAGAGTTGTAACAGGGCATAGAGATGTGTCCTGAGGCAGGGGAATAATTTTCCAAGGGGACCACCTATTTTGGGGGTCTTCATTTTTAGCCAGGAAGCTCCGGTCTGGGGAGAGTAGCACTTCCCCTGATGGGAGGAAATCTATGTTGTCTGGGTTACGTGAGAGAGCCGAAAGTTCAGATATTCTGGCACCTGAGGCCATAGCCGTTAGAAATAAGGTTTTCCTTAGAAGAGTGATATATGCGTAAGATTCATTAATGGTGTCTGACGCCAGTTTAAGTACGTCATTTAAGAACCAAGTGACCTTTTGTGGGCGGGCAGTTGGTCTAAGGCGTGCGCATGCTTTTGGAATGGAAGAGAAATATGTGTCTGACAAATCTATGTTAAAGCCGACTTGAAAGATCTCCAAGGCTGATTTTATTGTTGTAATAGTACTGGCGGCTAGGCCCTTTTCGAATAAAGATCTGAAAAACGAGATGGCCAGATTTGGAGTCATTCTATGGGTAACTGAATGTTTTAGAAATTCAGCTAACTTTTTAACAGCTGAATCGTATTTTCTAAGAGTTGAATCTCTTTTGTCTGATTCTATGAACATGACATTACACGGATCAATACTAGCATCTTCTTGGGCTGCAAACTTCCTGAAGTCCATAAAGTTAGGGTTTGCAGAATTCTTGAGGAAGCTGACACAGTTCGAGTTTGTACTACCTGTGTCAGTTCCGGGCGAGGGATCCATCTGGGATGGAGCTTCAGCTCTAGAAGGAGCGGAAACCAGTTGCTTTTTGGCCAGTTGGGAGCCACTAGAGCTACTTGTCATGTGAAGGAACGTAGCTTGTGCAACACCTTCATCGGAAGATTCACCGGAGGGAACAGGTAAATCTTCTGCCAGTGGTTCCAATTTATGGCTAACGCGTCTGTGGCATAGGCTAGAGGGTCCAGATTGGGAGCCACGTAGCATGGTAGCTTGTGGTTGGATTCTGTTGCGAATAAATCTACTTGCAGGCCGGGGATTTGACTGGAAATCCACTGGAATGAACTCATGTCCAGGGACCATTCTGACTCTAGCGGAGTGGTCCTGGAGAGAGCGTCCGCGATCACATTCCTGACTCCTGCCAGGTGAGTTGCTGACAGGTGCCAGTGTTTCTTCGCTGCCAAGGCAAATATTGCTACTAGTATATGATTCAGTTTGCTTGTTCTGGAGCCGCCTCTGTTTAAGCAATGGACTACCACTAGGCTGTCTGAGACTATCCTCACATGGTTGTTTTTGGCCAGAGTTAACTTTTTCAGAGTTAGAAAACTGCCATGGCTTCCAATACATTGATGTGGAATTGGCGGAACATGTTTGACCATGTTCCTTGAACTTTCTTGTGCTGAGAGTATCCCCCCCAACCACTCAGTGACGTGTCTGCATGAATCGTCACAGTTGGGGGAGGGAAGTGCAGTGGCACTGACTTGGTTAGATTCTTGAGTTTTGACCATGGGTGAAGTTTGTCTGCTAGTATGGATGGAATTACTGAGAGTTTGTCTCTGAGATGGTTGTTGGCTCTCCTCTTCCAGACAAGATTGATATCTTTCAATCTGGCTTTCAGTAGGACGTCTGTTACCGACGCAAATTGTAGTGAACCGAGGATCCTCTCTTGGGTACGTCGAGAGGCCTTTTTGTTCATAAGAAATCGTTTCGTAGCTGTTGCTATCTCCTTGGCCTTCTTGGGTGGAAGGGATAGCTTGTGACTCTCCAGGTTCCATTGGATTCCCAGCCATTGGAAGTGGGAAGTTGGTTCCAGCCGCGACTTCTCCTTGTTTATTTGAAATCCTAGAAGCTCTAAGAGTTCTATGACTTTGGCTGTTGACCTGCGGCATTCCTCGACTGTGGTTGCCCAAATCAGCCAGTCGTCTAGGTAGGCTACCAGCATTATTCCTCGGGTCCTGAGTTCCTGGACTACTGTCTCTCCTAGTTTGGTGAATATTCTGGGCGTCATGTTGAGCCTGAATGGCATGACTTTGAATGAATATGCCTTGTTGCCTAGTCGGAAGCCTAGGTATGGAGAGAAGTTCCTTGCTATCGGAACATGATAGTAAGCGTTTGTAAGATCTATAGAGGTGGTGACGGCCCCACGGGGAAGTAAGGTCCACACCTGCGAGACTGTCAGCATGCGGAACTTGTCACAAAGAATGTAAGAATTGAGTTTGGACAAGTTTAGAATGACTCTTCTTTTGAATGAGTCCTTCTTTGGGACAGTGAACAGACGTCCTTGAAATTTTAGGCTCTTTACTTTCTTTATGGCTTTCTTCTGCAAGAGATCTTTGGTGTACTCTTCCAAGTCCGTTGTTGGAGTCTGGAAGAAGTTCGCTGGTGGTGGTGGGAATCCTCCCTTCCACTTCCATCCCAGGCCCTTGGAGATTATGCTGTACGCCCAAGGGCTGAAAGTCCAATGATCTCGGAACAAGTATAGCCTCCCTCCTACCTGGTATGTCTCACTGGTTGGTTGTGGGTTTATAGCCCCTGCCTCCGCGGAACCCCCTGCCTCTCGACCCGCTACGTAGCAGGGAGTGGCCTCTGGCTCTACTACTGCCGGCATGCCGGTTGTAGCTGTGAAAGGAACCGCTGGCTTCGTAGACGGGATTGAAGGTGGGGGAGGCCATTAGGGCTGCAAAGGTTGAAGGCTGTTGGCCTTGTGGAGCCTGAAGCAGCACAAACTGCTGCTGGGGGTGGGCCTTTGATGTCGAAGGCTTCGACATTTGGGTGAGCGGCACTGCCTGCGCCATTTGTTGAGGGCAAGTAGTCTTGTATGGCATGAAATATCTTTGCTTCTTCCTGAATCTGGCTTGCTTTCCGGTTGCCTCAAACTTACGTTTGAAGGGCAGACCCCAACGGACACGAAGGCTTTGATTGGCTTTGGAGGCTTCCCTCAAGACGTTATCTACTTCTTCTTGAGGGAAGAGGTTTTCGCCCCAGATCGAGGATTTAATTAGTCTATTAGGCTCATGCCTAATAGTAGCCTCCGTCAAGATGTACTTTCTGCATGCTCTTCTTGCGATACCAAATTCGAATAGGTCCGACTGATAAGTCTGCAGAAGACTTTTTGTCAAGACCTGGAAGAGCTGCTCGTCCTTATAAATGGAAGCTACCAAATCCATTGAGGTAACGGAGTTGATAGATCAAGCCAGTCTAGTCCTGGCCTCAAACTCAGATTTTATCATGTTCTCCGGCAACTTGTGGAGCTTATCGGAGAACAAGGTTGAGGCACAGTCTGAGTCCAATTTGCCGACCGTAAACGTGGCTGGAGCATCTTGCCAGAAGTCTCTGTTGGCAGGTATGAGGAGGGAGGTAGCCTCTGTCTCCTTCAAGATTGGGAGAGGCTTCTCTTCCATGATTGCCTGGAGGGTCAACTCCGTAATCTTGTTTGTGCAGGGGGACGGAACCTGGTGTCACAAACATGGTAAATGAGCCTTTGTGAGGCGTTAACCTGGTGTTAACGCACTCCCAGTCAGCCATAGTGCGAGCCCAGACAGCTTGGGCTTGTTCCTTTGGAAAGATCACCGTTTCCTTAGGAACTTTGTCCACTCTGACTAACGCATGTTCTGCTAGTCTGGCAAACCTCTTGAAGGGAAACTGGAGGTCTTTTGGGTAGAACTCAAAGTCCTCCAGTGGTCGGGTGCCGCAACCTTCAAGGGTCAGTTTGCCATCCACGTATGGGGCGTGCATGGCAAACCACCATGGGTTGCTCTTATGGAAGGGTGGTAATTTTGAGGCTTCCGGGACCTCCGAGGCTAGCACTGGAGATCCGGAGTGGAGCAAACCCGACATCAACTCCTTTATGGACTTTATCTGCTCAGCCACTATGTCTGATACTGACTGGCTGGAGATCTCCAATCCGGAGGCCTGCCTCAAAGAGTCGAATCTTTCTTCGACTGTGTCCCTAACCTTCGACATCAGAAGGTTAGCAAGGAGGTCATGGTCAAGGCCTGAGTCTGCCGCCTTAGATCTTGCGGACTTTGTTCTCGATCCCTTTGAAGGGAGAGAAACCTTGGCAGCAGGCGATTTTGCAGAGGAAGTCGATGGCCTAGGGGCTGGAGACAACTCTGATGCCGCTGGCGGAGCTGGCCTGGGTACCTTAGGCAGTGATTTTGTTGCCTTAAGGGACTTCTCCTTGGGACGGACAGATCTCGAGCTGTCCCAAGTAGTAGGGGTGGACCTGGTAAAGCCCCAGAAGGAGGAAGGAGAAGAGGGAGTGGGACTGAGGAGGCTACCTGCCTCACTTACCGCACCACTTACCTACTCATCCAGGGCCATAGGTTCCTTGTGGATGTTAATCGCCGCGACCTCTCCCACCAGATCTTGATCGTCCGGAAGCGGGACTGTCACGGCCTGGATGGTGTCGATGAGAGGAGCTGCCAGACTTGGCTTAACCGAAGCCGATGGCGAACCCTTGAAGAGGCGAGTCCCCAGGCTGGCGTCCAGGATGTAGGGGTGCCCGGACAGAGCATTCCACCCATACCCGGAGACCCATTGTCTCAGGTTCGTCTTGGCCCTCTGGCGGCTGTCATCATCCATCTGTCGGGGAGGAAGGAAAATTAACCTTCTTGCTATAGATGGTTTGTTTTATATAATATTGGGAATTGAATATGATATAAATACACAATTTGTAAACAAAGGGAGAGAGAGGGTTTATTTAGTGCTTACCTGATCATCAGCAAAGATCATCACCAATTCGAAACACAGGGTGCACGCCTCCGGGTGCCAGACCATGTAGGGCACTTCTCCCTGCTCTGCCACGAAGGAGACGGAGCATTTCGCATGCGACCGGCAGACCTCATGTCTCACCAGATCGCTAAAGGAGGCGGAGCACCCCGGAGACAGGCAACGCACCTTCTGTAAGGGAAATTATTGATGAGCAGCATTTCCCAAGGAGGAATTGGAACTTAAGACTACGTATATAAGTTCACAATACTCATTAAAACCCATGCACAATCTTATGATAAGAGCATGCATAATTCGTAATAAGAGGTAGGATGACTTACCCTCGCATCCGCTGCCGGAGTTGCCCGATAAGTCTACGGCTTATCAGGTTCCGTTCTCGGCTTTTAGTAGGCGCCTACACTGACATGTACTCCTCCGGGGCCTGCCGGAGCTATAGAGTTTAGCTCTGCCCTCCTCATAGCAAGACGGATATCAGTTGGTGAACGTGGCGCCGGCCTAGAACCTACGAACGTGACCTAGCTCGGGCTGGTAACGATTAAATACGAATTTGCAGTGAATTTACAAATTCACTGCAAATTCGTATTTAATCGTTACCAGCCCGAGCTAGGTCACGTTCATAGGTTCTAGGCCGGCGCCGCGTTCACCAACTGATATCCGTCTTGCTATGAGGAGGGCAGAGCTAAACTCTATAGCTCCGGCAGGCCCCGGAGGAGTACATGTCAGTGTAGGCGCCTACTAAAAGCCGAGAACGGAACCTGATAAGCCGTAGACTTATCGGGCAACTCCGGCAGCGGATGCGAGGGTAAGTCATCCTTCGTCGGTACCGCAAGGGTTCGGAGATAACACCTGTACCATTTACTCAACCTAGGCTATCTTTATGGTCTCACTTTCGACCTAGCCGTTAGCTGTGAAAGCACCGGAGATGGCGAGTCAGGAGAAGGAATTTCCACGTCCAACGTTGCCTATCTCCGGCAAGGATGGGTTGAGTACAAGCCTCCTATTGCTATCCCACTGCTAACGGAGGCGTAACAGGAGCCCATAATGTGTGTAGGAATAATAGCCACCGGAGTTATGTGCTTCGGTGGCGGAGCTCCGGCAGGCTAGTACCGGGCAAAGTATTCTTTAACCGCCAACCCTGTTCCCCAACCCTAGCCCTACCGCACTTGTATGAAACTCAAGCAGACGTCTCTTAGAAGGAGAGCTAGTACTGTGAGTTATAACGGATCGACTAAGCCGAGCCTATAAGTGGAGAGGGGAGGGGGTAGGGGGAGGTGGTTGGTAGTGGTTGGTCGTGGATGTCCGACTACCTACCCGATCATAGGTGGCCACCCAACTGGTCGTATATGTAGCCTATCCCCGTAGGGGTAGTAGTGTACAGAGAACCCTGGCTCGTCGTGATTGGTCTTGTCACTGATTAGAGTGGCCACCCAATAGTCGATGTGTGGGCTACCACCTGCAAGAGTGGTAATGCGACGTGGCCTATGGCCTGTCGTGGTACGAACATCGGTTAGGGTGGTCACCTATCAGAGACCTAGGCTACCTCTTAAGACGGTAGTGACTGAGATCATGGTTCACTGTGGTGAGACTACGACCAGAAGGGAGCTCGATCGAGAGGAATAGCCTATCGAAAGAGGCTAGCCAGTACTAACCAGACCATGTATGGTGCAGGAATATAGCTCACATAATGGTCTAACGAATTTATTACAATAATGAGGCAATCTGAGAGAGTTGTAAAGGTAATAAACCTGCTACTTGAATAACCAGTACAGGTTGTCTGACCGTGGTCCCTAGGACTGAGCTTCGCTTAATCTAGGCTACCTATATCTCCATATAACTTCTTTCTTAAGCTCAACTACGAAGAAAGACCAATAATCATACCTTTAAAAGTCGAGTTTAATCGATTCAAAGTGATCGTGAAATTAGATCCTTCAATTAAGGAGCTTTATTATATTTTAGAAATTAAATAGGAGTAGCGACTACTTACGGTCAGAGTATGATAGTAACTCTTCAGCCTCTACAGTGAATTAATACTAGTATATTTTAACCTATTTGTAAAATACTAGTACATGTTATAAATATATATAAGGGGAGAAAGGGGGAGAAGGGGCTAACATGAAATGAAGAGAGAGAGAGAGAGGGAGGAGGTACCTAGTCTCTCCCTCTCTCTCTCGTCAAGGCCTACAGGCTACGACTGTGTAATGACGATAACCATATTGTTAATAGAAGTCCCCTATCTCTCTCTCTCTCCCTCCTCGTTCCAAGGCAATACAGCCTGTTTAATCAATTACGAAATAGACATAATACTGTTACTACAAGAACATGTCAAGATTACGTATGTGCCCCGCAGATGAGGGAAGAAAGGGCTAATCGTTCTTCCTATGAATTACGTCTTAGCTTAGGTTATAGAAACTGCTAAACACGGCGTAGGCGTGAATGTTATTCTAATGATATGTACTATAGTATATGTATTGCAAGAAACACGGGAATTGGGTACTCATAACAAAACTAGCAATAGCTAGGATATTATTTAATAAAATACCAGTACCCAAACCCACGCATTCCCGTTCGTGGCATCCAAGATGGCGGGTGACGACGCATTCCCGCAATACTTTCTACGGGCTCGCGGGGTCTATAAAAGGCACTCCAATTTCACAATATATTAAAAAATACAAATTGGGGTACTCAACTCAGGTGTCGGTGACATCTGAGTAGAAGCCATCTCTTAATAAATGAGTAGATGCTGAAAGAAAGCACAGAACGAAAAACGTGTCCACTAGTGGGAAGGTTTCTTACAGGATTGATAGAGGTCGCTCGCGGCAGGTGTCTGTAGGGGCAGTACAGAGGCAGTGTGGGTATAACCGTTGGCGCGGCTCACCCCATATGTAGGTTTTGAGAAGGAATACTCTAAATGGCAGGAGACCTGTGAATAGTGGCTTTCACATGCCCTGAACTTTATACACGACGCCCTTTGGGTGCTCACGCGAGGGTAGTAACCTCTGCATACCAATGCAACCTTTTCTCTGTTATATTTAGAAACTATTTATATCAGGAAAGTGGATAGCTGGATCCATTTCACCGGCGAACACAGGTCGACCCAGAAAAGGGATTTTGACAAAGGAAAAATCTATTTCTGGGGGAAGACCTGTGTCGCCCGGTGAAATGTTCCTATAGCACTCATTTCTAAGTATAAATAAATGCTAAATATACCAGAGAAAAAAGCCATATGGAATGCTGGAGTTACTACCCCAAGCTCGTTCACCCTTATAGGGTGTCGGTATAGCACAGGGGCGAGTGGAAGCCACTACCACAGATACTGATAAATAGAAGTCTCCTCTCTCAAAATCCTCCTCTAGAGAGGTGCCGTTACAACGGCTACCTTCCGCTCGCTACTACTACCTCTGCCAGAAACCCTCATTCCTGAAATACACACCCAAGCTTGGGCCAGCTAAAGGGTGGGGAAAGGAAAAAGAGAGGGATGGGTTCACCAGGCAACACAGGTCTTCCCCCAGAAATAGATTTTTCCTTTGTCAAAATCCCTTTTCTGGGCTCGACCTGTGTTGGCCGGTGAAATAGTAACAGAGAATTGGCCATACAAGCTTGGAAAAGCGTAAACAAAAATTTATATGAAAGGAAAATTAAATTTTCTTAAAATTATTGTTTTAATAACCAAGGCAAGGATAACAAATTACAAATGGTAAAAAGCACCTAACATGACCAAATCCATACTATCATGGGAAAATGCAACAGGTAATGCACAAAAAGCAAATATAATAATGAACTATGTACATGTACAGGAGTGGGTTGATGAGCAATCCAGTCCGCAACAAAGGCAGAAAGGCAGAGATTACAAGCGAGGCAGGTAGGTGAGAGCGAGTGCCGAAAGATAATTAATAGCAAAATAATAAAATTCAGATTTAGAGTTACATAACTAGGCCGTATCAGGGGAGACAATGTTCCCTACAGCCACTGCCGAATATTTAAGGGCCTCTAGAGTTTTCAGATAGTGGCGTTTAAATACTGTCGGGGATTTCCAACCCTTATATTTTTTAAGATCCTCAAAGTTCTTATGATGAAAATAATTAATTGAGCTAGCCACTGCCCGGATATCATGGACATGAGGGACTGAATCCGGATTGGCTTGTTTAATAAAATAAAGAATTTGTTGTCTGATGGCCTTCAAGGAAATGGTTCCACCTTTTTCTCTAATAAAAAGAGGACCTGAAGACCTTTTAGAAGTTCTGCCCAGATAAGATTTTTTATGTAATAATATGACATAATGATTGGTCCTGTGGAAGAGGGACAATCTTCCATGGGGACCACCTGTTTTGTGGGTCTTCATTCTTTGCTAAGAATTTCCGATCTGGAAAGAGCAGAACTTCTCCTGACGGGAGGAAATCAATATGATTTGGTTCTCTAGAGAGAGCCAACAGTTCAGATATTCTGGCGCCTGAGGCCAGACTCATTAAAAATAATGTTTTCTTGAGAAGGGTTATATATGAGCATGATTCGTTATCCGTATCTAAAGCCAACCTGAATACATCATTTAAAAACCAGGAGGCCGTGTGAGGGCGGACTACCGGTCTCAGGTGAGCACATGCTCTAGGGATAGACAAGAAGTACGAATCTGTTAAATCAATATTAAAGCCAAACTGAAAGATCTTCCTCAAGGCAGATTTAGTCGTAGTAATGGTACTAGCAGCTAGGCCTTTTTCGAACAGTTCTAAAAAATGAAATTGTCAGATTTGTAGTCATCTTCTGGATATCTGATTCTTTTAGAAAGATGGCCAGCTTCCTTACTGCTGAATCATACTGCCTGAGTGTTGATTCTTTTGTCTGACTCCACGAACAGGGTGTTTAGTGGGTGAATACTATCATCCTTCTGTGCTGCAAACTTCATGAAGTCCATAAAGCTGGGGCATTCAGAATTCTTGAGGAAGCTGACACAGTCCGAGTTTGTACTATTTGAGTCAGTTTTGGGTTGGGAATCCGTCTGGGATGGAGTTTCAACTCTAGTAGAAGAGGAAACCAATTGCTATTTGGCCAGTTGGGTGCTACCAATGCTATTGTCCTCTGAAAGATCTGAGTTTATGTAGAACTTTCAGCAAGAGGTTTATTGGTGGAAATAGGTAAATCTTCTGCCAATTGTTCCAGTCTATGGACATCGCATCTGTGGCGTGAGCCAGAGGATCCAGATTGGGAGCCACATAACACGGAATTTGTGATTGGACTCCATGGAGAACAGGTCTACCTGAAGGCCCGGGATTCGTTGGCAAATCCAATGGAATGATTTTGTGTCCAAGGACCACTCTGACTCCAGCGAAGTTGTTCTGGATAGTGAGTCCGTAATGACATTCCATACTCCTGCCAGGTGAGTAGCTGACAGGTGCCAATGATTTTTCACTGCCAACGAAAAAATTGCAATCATCACATTATTTATTCAGCTCGACTTGGAGCCTCCTCTGTTTATGCAATAAACTATCACTGCGCCTTCCGAGACTAGTCTGATAGGAATGTTCCTGGCTGGAGCTAGTCGTTTCAAGGTCAGAAAAATGGTCATTGCCTCTAGTACGTTGATGTGGAACTGGCGGAATGTTGTCGACCATGTTCCTTGAACCTTCTTGTACTGAGAGTAGCCTCCCCATCCGCTCAGAGAGGCGTCCATGTGGACTATCAGATACGGCTGGGGAAATTGTAGTGGTACTGATTTGGAAAGACTCCGGACTTCCGTCCATGGGCAGAGTCTTTTCCTTAATATTGGCGGAATCAAGGAGATTTTGTCTCTGAACTTGTTGTTGGCTCTTTTCCACCAAACCCGATTGATATCCTTCAGTCTGGCTTTCAACAGAACATCTGTTATTGAAGCAAACTGAAATGAACCTAAGATTCTCTCTTGGGTACGACGAGAAGCCCGTTTGTTCTTGAGGAATTGTCTCGTAGCTTTCGCTATCTCTCTGCATTTCTTTGGCAGAAGAGATAGTTTGTGTATGGTTAGGTCCCATTGAATTCCCAACCATTGAAAGCGAGACGCCGGGATGAGATGGGGCTTTTCCTTGTTTATCTGGAAACCCAGGTAGTCTAGGAATTTTATTACTTTGGCTGTTGCCTTGCAACATTCCTCGTCGTTGGTTGCCCAAATGAGCCAGTCGTCTAGGTAAGCTACTAACATCACCCCCTGAGCTCTTAGTTCCTGTACTACTGTCTCTCCTAGTTTGGTGAATATTCTGGGTGCTATGTTGAGCCCGAATGGCATGACTCTGAACAAGTAAGCTTGTTTTCCTAGTTTGAAGCCTAGGTATGGAGAGAAGTTTCTTGCTATTGGTACATGATAGTAAGTGTCTGTAAGATCGATAGAGGTGGTGACGACCCCACAGGGAAGTAAGGGCCGCACCTGCGAGACGGTTAGCATGCGGAACTTGTCACATTGAATGTATGAGTTGAGACGGGACAAGTCCAGAATCATTCTTCATTTGTCCGAGTCCTTTGGTACAATGAACAAACGTCCTTGAAATTTCAGGTGACTGACTTTCTTTATTGCCTTCTTTAGGAGAAGGTCTTTGGCATAGTCTAGAAGGTCTGTCGTTGGAATCTGATGGAAACTGACTGGTGGAGGAGGCCCTTTCTTCCATCTCCACCCCAGACCTTTCGATACAATACTGTAGGCCCACGTACTGAAGGTCCAATGGTCCCGGGAGAGGTACAGTCTCCCGCCTACCTGCAGAGACTCATTGACTGGTTGAGGTCTTACTTCCTCTGCCTCCTCTGAATCCTCTGCCTCTAGAGCCAGCTCTATGCCGGTAAGCACCTCTGGCTCTGCTACCCCTTGTGTGCCTATTGTAGCCTCGAAACGCCCCCTGTGTTTCAAAGGAGGCGTTGAAGGCTGGGGAAGTCACAAGGGCAGCCAAACTCGAAGGCTGTTGAGTCGGTTGACTCTGCAGCAGAACAAACTGCTGTTGTGGTTGTGCCTTAGATGTCGAAGGCTTGCTCATCTTGGGGACAGGAACTGCCTGTACCACATCTTGAGACTGAGAGGTCTGGAAAGGCTGATACATCCTAGGCCTCTTCCTACTTTTGGATTGTGGTCCACGGGTCTCGAACTTCCTTTTGAAGGGAAGTCCCCAGCGGACACGAAGGTTCTGGTTAGCCCTAACCGCCTCGCTGAGGACGCTGTTAACCACGTCCTCAGGAAAGAGGTTGGCCCCCCAGATCGATGCCTTTATGAGCTTGTTAGGCTCATGCCTGATGGAGGCATTAGCAAAGACATGCCTCCTGCAGGCTCGTATAGCCACTATAAAATCATACAGGTCCGACTGAAAAGCCTGAGCAGCGACTTCGTCAGGACCCGGAATAGAGGTTCCTCTGCAAAGACAGAAGCTGTCAACTCTGCAGTGGTGACAGAGTTAATTGACCTGCTCAGCCTACATTTTGCTTCGAATTCCGCCTTAATCATGGTATCCGGAATTCTAGGCAAACGTTCACTGAATTGTGTGGAGGCACACTCCGGATCGAGTTTGCCCACCGTGAATGTTGCCGGAGCGCCAGCCCAACACTCCAGATCTCCGGAAAGAGCAAAGAGGTAGCCTCCGTCTCTTTTAGCTGAGGCATGGGTTTGTCCTCCATTCCGGCATGCAGTGTCAATTCTGCGACCTTTGATGTGCAAGGAGTATGGACGCTATCCTGCGCTACGAACATGGTATAGCAACCTTTGTGGGGCGTCAACTTGGTGTTGACGCACTCCCATTCCGTAAGGGTGCGGACCCATGCCGACTGAGCCTGATCTCTAGGGTAGATAACTGTCTCTTTCGGGACCTTGTCTACCCTGACCAACGCTTCCTCGGCTAGTCTAGCTCAGCCCGGGAAGGGGAATTGTAGGCCCGGCAGGAAGAACTCATAGTCTTCCACGGGTCGGGTTCCGCAACCCTCAATTGTAAGCTTGCCCTCCGTAAACGGAGCATGTAGAGCCAACCGCCATGGGTTGCTATTCTCGAATGGTGGGAGCTAGGATGAGTCTGGCACCGCAAAGGACTGCGGTGTGCTTCCGGACTGGAGAAATCCGGTCACCAATTTCTCCTGGGCTTGTAATCTTTGGGTCAGAGACATGATGGACTGTCCGGATGCCTCTAGATCCGAGGCGAGTTGAGTGGACATCAATTGAAGTCTTGAAATTGAAGTCTTGAGTCCACTACTTCGCTCATCTTCTGCATGATAAGAGTGGCGAAAGCCTCCTGGTCGAAGCCGGACTCTGTCGGTATGGCTTTAGAAAACTTAGCTCTCGACCCCTTGGGTGGGGGAGTAGCTTTGGCCGAGGAAGTCGAAGGCTTTGGGGCCAATGACGACCTGGCGGAGCCTGCCGGGAAAGGAGTTGGCTAAAGGAGAGAACGCTAGCCCCTTGACTACCTGCCTCACTTACCTCCCTACCTTCCTCCTGGTCCTCGATGGCCATGGGCTCCCGGGGCAGGCTGATGGCCGCCACCTCCTCCGTCATGTCATCGCACAAGCCCTCTTGGTCCTCCGGGGGGGGACTTGGGTCTCTTGGCGGATACGCTCTATGATGGGAGCCGCTACTTCCGCCAGTACTGCTGCCGAAACCTTGCCGTTTGGGTAAAGGAGGGAGCACATCTCCGACAGCACGTAGGGTTGGCTGGCTCCCACTTTCCTTCCAAACCCCCCTACCCAGGCCTTAAGGGTCGACATCGAGGAGGCCTTGAGTGTCAGATCAACCTGTAAGAGATAATCAAATCAGGTTCCCCAGTGTCGGGGACTTTTCCTCGATATTCAGTTTGACTATTCGCAACCGATATGTGTAACATAGAATTCAGAGTAACAATGAGGCGAGGATCCTACCTACCGACTCATCTGTTACAATCCTAACAAGGCCATAACACACCATGCAGGCTTCCGGGTGCCAGACCACGCGTCCCTCCAGGTGAATGGCACAGCTGGCATGAGACTGGCAGACCTCATGCCCATACGGTTTATACAGGATGGCTGGGCACCCCACCTCCTGGCAGCGAACCATCTGTAAGTTGGAAAGATACATGAGTATCGTCAAATAATGCCGCCGGAGTTAATTCCGATGGTATGAGTACACTTAAACTAGTTACATAACCAGCTAAAGGTACTATCGACTATAATCTTCAACTTACTTTTTATTAATAAAGCTCTGGATGTCTCCGCCTGCTCCGGAATCCATACTTGGGTATAGCCAAAGCTATAACCGGCGGAGTGGGCCGGATACGAGCAGAACAGGGAAACAAGGCAAAACCTAAGCCTGAGTCTGATCGCACCGGAGTAGAGTAGCAATACCCAACCAATTGGAGGCGCATTCTCTGAGCCCAGTTCCGCCCCCACCGGAGTGGGCAGCAGCGATAACATAGAAGACGGAAAACAGAGTGGCGGGAACAACAGTACGTAGAACTCCGGTGTATACATCCTGGCGCATGTGATGGTAGACCACACTTCGCCGGAATAAACACAGGCCCGGAGACATACCAACAGAAGCTACATAATAAATTTTCTTAATATGTATTAAGCTCTGAATGTCTCCGCCTACTCCGGAATCCATAATCTCGTTATCACAATAGCTATAACCGGTGGGGTTGGCTTGATATGAGCAGAACAGGGAAAATAGGTAAAACCTAAGCCTGAGTCTGATCGCACCGGAGAAGAGTAGCAGTTCCAAGTCAATTAGAAACACATCTCTAAGCCTAGTTCCACCCCCACTAGAGTGGGGAAGCAGCAATAACACTAGAAAAGTAAGGAAAACAGAGCGGCGGAACAGCGGTATGTAAATTACGGCGTATAGCCTCCTGGCGGGTGTGATGGTAGACCACACCTCGCCAGAAAAAACACAGGCCTGGAGACATACCAACAGAGATTACATAATCTACAATCCCCCAATCTCCTCCGACTAATCCCCAGGACCGTGCTCTACGCTCTAGCTGTAGTTCATCGGAAGGATTACTTGGACAGCGAGCTACTCAAGCAGCGCCAGAATGAGTCCGGGACGGGGGGGGGGAGTGTCTGGAGGAGAGTGGACGAGTCATGATCGCCTGGCCACAGCAACCAATCAGTGAATACCACTTCTCGAGAAGCCGTTAACTAGCCTACTACTAAAGAGTGCAGAGGACGGTAGGCAAGCTGACACCTTAAAGGAGGCAATGGCCCAGGCTACTCTCAACAAAAATAATTCATAAAATAATTGATGAAGAATTATTGGAAGTACTGACAAAAAAAAGGGGGGGGGGGAGAAAAACCACACCCAGCTAAGATCCCAGCCCAACCCTCCAAAATTGGTACAGATATGGTCAGGTAGGCTAGGATGGCTCCTATAAGGACGTCACGAAGAGGATGCCTAGAACCTAACTTAACCCTCCAAAATCAAATCTATCGATCTGGTCAGGAAGACAGGCCTAGCCCCTACATACGTAACAAGAGAGAAACTCTCTAGTCCTGGGCCACCCTCCAAGCAAACATATCTGCCTGGTCGGGTGGCGGTACAAGGAGCCACTAAGGGTGTTGGGATATACCCAGCCCACCTAGCCTACCCTCCAAAACCTAGCCTAGGTCTGGTCGGATAGGCTAGGGTAGGACATCGTGAAGAACTTCCAACCTCATCAAATAGCAGTGCAAGATCTATAATCGAAAACTAAACTAGAAATATACATGCATGAGTACCGCGAATGAATGAGGAATCTTCACCTATAAAAATAAACTGGCGTACCGCTAGGCTAGCCTAGGATGCCAAAAACACAATACTCGCGCATAACGTGAAACTTATCACCGTACGCACAAAGGGGAACCAACGCGCTCCTGAGGGACTGATGATAACGAAAAAGGCCCTACACGTAATAGGCTAATAATGTAAAATTAAACTGTAAAAAACAAAGCCTCAGTATACATCAGGAGCGAGATGGGCCCTATAATAGGCTAATAACGTAAGGACAAGCCGTAAAAAAACAAGGCTCTCAGTATTCGTCAAGCGTAGAAGGACGATAAAGAATACAAAAACAGTAGCCTATACATACAGGGAAGTGCTAAATGGTGAATAAAATATACAGCGAGATAAAATCTTATATAATCGCGCACGCCGCCAACAATGCATCCAAAATGGCGGATCATAAGAGCGTCATCCCCGGCTCCCAAGAACAAGAGACTTAAAATAAGGGCCTAATATGGATGCATCGTGCCCCCAACGTGTTCAAAAACGATAAATGGAATACTCAACTTAGATGAAGAAGCTTCTTGATCATGGGAAGACATGATGCTTCGCAAAAAACACTCTTGGAGAGAGCGAAAACGGCGCGTGCAGACACGATGAGTGCTATTTCAGGAATGAGGGTTTCTGGCAGAGGTAGTAGTGGCGAGCGGAAGGTAGCCGTTGTAACGGCACCTCTCTAGAGGGGGATTTTGAGAGAGGAGACTTCTATTTGGCAAAGTATCTGTGGTAGTGGCTTCCACTCGCCCCTGTGCTATACCGACACCCTATAAGGGTGAGCGAGCTGGGGGTATTAACTCCAGCATTTCATATGGCTTTTTTCTCTGGTATATTTAGCATTTATTTATACCTAGAAAAGGGATTTTGACGTAAGGAAAAACCTATTTCAGGGCGATTGGTTCGTGTCGCTCAGCGAAATATCCTTTAATCCATTATTTCTAAGGTAAATGAACTAACAAATACCAGAGAATAAACAAAATAAAGAAAAAGGTCAGTATAACTGACTCGCTCACCCTCCAAGAGGGCGTCGGTATGAACACTAGGGCGAGTGAGACCACTACCACGAACCTCTTACCAATAGAAATCTCCTACGACAAAACCCCCACAAGAGGGGAGCCGACCCACAGAACGGGCAGCAACTACTACTACTCCACCCCACGCTACCGACTGCTGCGCCTCTGGTGGCCATCCTGAAGTTAGCAGGCAATCTTGAGCGCAGGGAAGGGTAGGGTGGGATTTCGCTGGGCGACACGAACCAATCGCTCAGTTCGTGTCGCTGCGCGAAATCGTACCAGAGAATTAGCACAAGATTGAAAATAAAGAAGGTCTCAATAAAACTTAAAATAAAATAGATTATTATAATTGCAAGAAAGTATATACACATACATAATTGTTTATACAATTTGGAAAAAACAACACTTAAGATTAGCTTTAAGTTAACATATATGTACAGGGCTTACATGGAAAATATATGTTGAACTTAACACATGTGTATAATTATCACAGACAACAATAATTAAACAAGCAATTAATAAATAAATAATATGATTCTGAACAAACTTAGAATACAATATGGTAAATAAATTTATAGATCTTATATGGTAAATAAATTTATAGATCTTAATAGACAAATCCATAACCATTGTAAATGGAGATGTGTCACCCTAGCATAAAAATAAGGGGACCACATCATAGAGATCATTATATACAATCAATTGTGAGTGACCCTAGCAAAAAAAAAAATAATAAAAAATAAGGGACACCCACTGTACCATCACAAGAGCAGCTAAGACTCAAGGTAGACGTAGATGAACATGGTAGGTATAGACAAACTGTTGACTGAGATAGGTAGAAAGGAGATCTGGATCTTCAACTTAAGATTAAGCAGAGTCGGGGGAAACTATGTTACCCGCCGCAACTGCTGAAAATTTCAGAGATTCCAAGGACTTTAAGTAGTGACGCTTAAATACTGTCGGCGATTTCCATCCAGTATACTTTTTCAAATCATCAAAATTCATGTGTTGGAAATAGTTAATTGAGGTGGCAACTGCCCTGACATCATGGACTTTAGGGAAGGATTCAGGGTTGGCTTGTTTAATAAAGTACAGGATCTGTTGCCTGATACCTTTATTGATAAAGACCACCTTTTCTCTTCTAAAGAGAGGACCCGAAGAGGATGAGGATGTCCTGGACAGAAAGGCTCGTAAGGTCGTTACTGGACAAAGAGAAACATCTTGAGGAAGGGGTATAACCTTCCACGGTTCCCACCTCAACAAAGGATCCTCATTCTTTGCTAAAAAGCTACGATCCGGAGAAAGTAGAACTTCCCCTGAGGGAAGGAATTCTATATGATTCGGGTCTCTGGATAACGCCGACAGTTCTGAAATTCTAGCTCCTGAAGCCAAGCTTAATAAAAATAGAGTTTTTCTTAAGAGCATTATAAATGAGCATGTCGTATTATCTGTGTCTGAAGCCAGCTGTAGAACATCATTTAAGAACCATGACACTGACGTAGGCCTTACTGAAGGTCTAAGTCTAGCACAAGCCTTGGGAATAGACGAGAAGTAAGAATCTGTCAAGTCTATGTTGAAAACCAAGTTGAAAAAATCTTCTTCAAGGCTGACTTGTTTGTCGTAATGGTGCTAGCTGCTAAGCTTTTTTCGAATAAGGATCTGAAAAAGGATATAGCTGAATTGATTGTCATGATTTTAATGTCTGATTCTCTCAGGAAGACTGCCAACTTTTTGACTGCAGCATCATACTGCCTTAAAGTTGAATCCCTTTTATCAGATTCCAGGAAAAGAATATTTCGTGGATCGATATCTGCATCTCTTTTAGCCGCAAACTTCATGAAGTCCATAAAGTTAGGGTTTTGAGAATTCCTGAGGAAGCGAACACAGTCTTCGTTTGTACTGACTGGGAGAGCCTGGGATTGGGAATTCAAAGAGGACGAAGACCCAGTTCCAGAATCAGAGGGTACCAGTTGCTCTTCGGCCAGTCTGGGGCTACTAGAGCTACTTGACCCTTGAACGTCCTGAGTTTGTTCAGTACCTTCAGGAGAAGATTCACTGGAGGAAAGACATAAATCTTCTCCCAGTTGTTCCAATCTATGGACAGGGCATCCGTGGCATAGGCCAGAGGGTCCAGGTTGGGGGCCACATAACATGGAAGTTTGTGGTTCGCTTGAGATGCGAACAGATCTACTTGCAGACCTGGAACCCTCCGGAGAATCCATTGGAACGAACTGTTGTCCAGTGACCATTCCGACTCCAGAGGAACTGAGCGGGATAGAGCATCTGCTATGACGTTTCTCACTCCAGCTATATGGGTGGAGGAGAGGTGCCAACTGAACTTGTCCGCCAGGGAGAAGATGGCTACCATGACATGATTCAGATGTCTTGACTTGGAGCCTCCCCTGTTTACGCAATGGACTACCACTGCGCTGTCCAGAAATAACTTTATGTGAGAGTTCTTTGGCGGACATAACCCCTTCAGAGTCAAGAACACTGCCATCGCTTCCAATACGTTTATGTGAAGCTGGCGGAACTGAGGTGACCAAGTTCCTTGAACCTTCTTGAACTGAGAATATCCTCCCCAGCCGCTTAATGAAGCGTCTGTGTGGATGGTAATTCCCGGAGGAGGAAACTGAAGGGGTACTGATATGGACAGGTTCTTCAATTTTGCCCAAGGGCGCAGACGATTCTGTAGAATCTGTGGGATTGATGACAACTTGTCCCTGGATCTGACATTTGCTCGTGATCGCCAGATCCTGGTTAGGTCTTTCAGTTTGGCTTTCATCAAGATGTTTGTCACAGAGGCAAATTGGAGGGAACCCAGGATTCTTTCCTGGTTTCTCCTTGAAGCATATTTGTACTTTAGAAGTTGTTTCACTGACTTCGCTATTTCCTTTCTCTTGGCTGATGGAATCGACAGAGTATGGGAGGATAGATTCCATTGAATGCCCAGCCACTGAAAGTTGGACTCCGGAGTGAGTCTTGACTTTGTTCTGTTTATCTTGAACCCCAGATACTCTAGGAACTGGATTACTTTCAGTGTGGCTTTGTGACATTCCTCGACTGTTGGAGCCCAAATCAACCAATCGTCGAGATACGCTACTACCATTATCCCTTGAGACCTCAGTTGTTGGACGACTACTTCCGGCAACTTCGTGAACACCCTGGGTGCCACGTTCAGACCGAAGGGAACTACCTTGAAGGAGAATGCTTGATCTCCCAGCTTGAAGCCCAGATAAGGGCGAAAGTGTCTTGCAATAGGGATATGATAGTATGCGTCTGTAAGATCGACAGAGGTGGTGACGGCCCCACGGGGAAGTAAGGTCCGCACCTGCGAGATAGTCAGCATTTTGAACTTGTCGCAGCGAATGGCCAAGTTTAAGCGGGACAAGTCTAAGATTACCCTTCTTTTTAGTGAGCCTTTCTTTGGCACGCTGGATAAGCGACCTTGAAACTTTAATCTGTTGACTCTCGCTATTGCTCCTTTCTGAAGGAGGCCCTCCGCATACTCTGTCATTTCTTTTGATGGAAGTTGAAGGAATGGTCTGGATGGAGGAGGATCCGCAATCCAACTCCAACCCAGGCCTTTTGACACAATGCTCTGTGCCCACTTGCTGAATCCCCACCGATGCCGGAAGAGAAACAGCCTCCCTCCTACCTTCGAGCTCTCACTGTTGCTGGGTTGAGTGACCTCCGCGACCTCCACGGAAGTGTTTTCCCCTGTTGAGAGACCTTCCTGATCCTCTCTGACGAAAGGATCCCCTAGCTCTTCCTCCCCTGCCAAACCGGTCATAGTGCTGAAAGGCTTGGCCCTCGAACACTTGGTTAAAGGCTGGGGAGACAACAGCGTAGGCAGGTGGAAGGCTGAGGCTGGGGGGAAATCACATAAATGGGTTGTGACTGAGCTTTAGAAGTAGAGGGTTGGGCTGATTGTACCATAGGTACAGCCGAAACAGCCTGGGTAAAGTGTTGCTGCTTCTTTTGGTAAGGCTGGTAACGTTTGAGTTTCTTCTGTGTCTTACCTTTTGTAGATTGATCTTGGCGTCTCTTAGCTGTGAGACCCCAACGATCCTTAAGGCTCTGGTTGAGCCTTGTTGCTTCAGCTTGGACCTCCTTGACCATTGACTCAGGAAAGAGGTCTGCCCCCCAGATGTTGGAGGAAAGCAACTTATTCGGCTCATGCCGAATAGTTGCTTCCTGGAGGACATGCTTCCGGCAGTTAACCCTAGCTGTAGCAAACTCAAACAGATCAGACTGGACGGTATGCGTCTGGGACTTAGTCAGGAGCTTGAAGAGCGGCTCTGAAGCATAAGAAAGAGCCGCTACTTCCATCATTGCCATGGTATTCATGGACCTGGCAAGCCTAGACTTGGCCTCGAATTCAGCTTGAATGAGGCTGTCAGGAAGCCTAGGCAGCTTCTCGCCGAACTGATCCATAGTGCAGTCTGGTTTGAGCTTGCCAGCTGAGAAGGTGTTAGGTAAATCTTCGCACAGATCTCCAAGTGAAGGGAGCAAAGGAGATGTGGGGTCTGCTTCCCTTAATTGCGGTAACGATTCACCTTTCAGGGCAGCCGGAATGGTGACTGTCGCTATCTTGGTCAAGAAGGGAAGAGGAGTTCCCTCCTCCATCGTAAAAATGGTGAAGGGACTCTTAAAGGCTTGTATTCTCGTGTTTGAACAATCCATCTCCTCTAAACACCTGAGCCATTCTCTTTGAGCCTGGTCACGGGAGTAGAGGACTGTCTCCTTCGGCACCTTATCTTCTCTAGTCATGGCTGCGTCAGTAAGTCTGGCGTAGCCAATGAACGGCGGTTGGAGGCCCTCCATGTAGAACTCGAAGTCCTCAATCCTTCGAGTGCCACATTCCGGGATAGAGATAAGGCCGTCCTGGAAAGGGGCATATGACGCCACTCTCCAGGGGTTGTTCATAGAGAACGGAGGCAGAGAGTCATGAGGTGGGAGCTGAAGCAGTCCAGCACCGAATGCTGGAGGAGTAGCTAGAGGGGCCTGGTTAAGTCCGGCAATTATATTGTCCTGGGACGTAATTCTATCGGACAACCGGGAGAACATCTGCTCCATGCTGCTCCTCAGAGAGCCGACCAAGTCTCCCATCTGTTGCAACAATCCAGCAAAGGGATCCAAAGCCGGAGCTGATGCGGAGGTGGAGGGATAACTCGGCACAGGTACCAAGGGGAGAGGAGAGACTGCAGGTTCCGCCGGAGTACGGGGCCTCTCCTTGGAAGACCTACTCTTAGAGGACTTCGAACTTGAAGCAGAAGCTCTAGACTTCTCTGCTCCGGGGTTTGTAGCCGGAGACTTACGAGATGTTGACGCCGACGAAGTCTTTTTGGACGACGACGACGTCTTTTTAAGGGTTTTCTGTACCCTCTGGCCCTTCACCTTGGGTTTCACCGAAGCACTGGGTGAAGCATAAAGGAGCTCAGCTCCTGTAAAGCCTTGGAAAGAAGCTGGAGAAGTAGCAGGGGAAGAAGATCCAGTGGCGCCCAAGGGAAGCCCTTGGGCGTCCAACGTACCTACCTCGACCAACAGGTCGTCAACACCTACCATCGGTTCAACATTCAAATCCAGCGTCGCGACTTCCGATGAGATATCGTGGCCTGGTTCCTTCATTGAAGTGGCGATCTGTTGTTGGATCGCTGCCATAGTTGGGGCTGCTTCTGCCGGGTCGACGTAACCTGTCGACTTGCCGCCGGGGAACAGCAGGACAGCCATCCTCTTCTCAAGGATGTAGGGCTGTCCCTTGGCGGCGTTCTTCCCAAATCCGCCGACCCAAGCCCTGAGGGTTGCCAGAGCGGTCTCTCTAACGGCAGCAGCCTGGAAGAGAGGGCGTTCATTAGTTTTAAGTTTAAACTTGAAATTCAACCTTAAACTAAGACTAGGCTTACCCTATAAAGTTTTCGGGGATGTAATTCCCAACATATAAGGAGCTTAAGCTTAAAATAAATCATTAAAATTAAACTTAAGATCTAAAACAGTCATTAGAATTCACGTATGGAGTTGGAAATACTTACCCCGTGTAAGAACTGACCCACGAGATCATAACAAATAGTACAGGTCTCGTGGAACCAGACCTGCAGATTCCCATGCGGAGTCACGCACAGAGCGTGGGACCTGCAGACTTCATGTCCGCAGGGGTCTTGGAGCATGGCGTTACATCCCGGATGCTCACAGTTGGTGGTCTGTAAGTGGAAGGATACATGAGTACCATAAAAGACATCACTTACAGGCTAATTAGAACTCCGATGCATGCCGGAGAGCGAAAAAATTTTGGGCATAACCCCTCCCCTACCGCCTGAATAGGCTATAACCCCGGAGTGATCCGGTGTGAAAACAGAGGTAAGGGAGGAACCCGGCTTAAGCTAGCTTAAATTAAACTTATGATAGCTTAAAATAAACTTATGATACACTTAAGCATAAATTAGCACTAAATTCCGGAATGGTTCCGGATCGCGGAGGTGTTCGTCTCCCGTTATACCGACGAGACGGGATGGTTAGTTAAAAAGACCAACTGTACGCCTGAGGTCCGCCCGCAAGCGGGGAACCAGCTCCCTTCCTCGTGATTGACGGAGCTCCGGTAAGATAAAAAAGCACCGACAATCAAGGAAGGGGCGAGAGGGCGAGACAGACTCGAGCAAACATCGGGGCAACGGAGCGACAAAGGAGGGGGAAGGCCAATCCCCCTACCCCGTCACAACAAAGCACCGTGAAGCAGAGAGAACGGTCAAGTCCAGTCCTGGGTCTGTCCAGCCTCCCCTACTCCCTCCGCGTAGGGAGAGAGGGAGACAGGCCCGGGTGGAGCAAGCGAGGACGGACCTCCCTCCCCCCAGCTCTATGGGAGAGCGGGAGGAGGGCAGGGTGACTGGACGGGCGCCTGGCTGTATCGCGATCACGTGGTGACCACGAAGCGGTAACTCGATAAAACTCACGAAAACCATAGCCTAGGTTAATGCAACCAAACTGATCAGCGAGATGCTATCGTAGATGCAACAAAACTGATGGGGACCATGATATAATAACTTAGGCTACGCTAACGTGCCAGACGCCCTAGGCTAACCCAAAAATACATAAAATCACAAAAACTTAAAATAAAATGAAAGTAGGAAAATAAAACAGTAGGAGAAAAAATCCAGGAGTGTACGAATAACCCGAGAGAAAGTCTACCACTCAAAGCTAGCCGGGGCCGATACTAAGAGCTGTGGCTAGGGTCTGGATAGAAACGAAAATGCCTACGCAAGGTAAAGGAAGACATGCATGCATGACATAAACCAATGCAGGCTGGATCCCCTAACATAATATAGATAAACAGTAATAGAGCGTAAAGTAAAAGGGAAGGTTCTAGGTATGGAAGACCAAGAACGAACCCGCTACGAGGCAGAACAATGCCGCCATGCTTCCGGCCGCGAGCCAGCATTTATACCTAAAAAACGGCAAATACTGACTCAAGGCTGGAAAAAACTAAGTAGGAACCTTACGGAATACTTAACTTAGCTGATGCGATGGCTGAACGCTCCATTACTAGATAAAATCCTCAAAAAAGGGGCACGAAATCACAGAGACAAAAAAGTACGTCCGATAAGGCACGTGCTAACTGAAAGGATGTCCACCAGAGGCGCAGCAGTCGGTAGCATGGGGTGGAGTAGTAGTAGTTGCTGCCCGTTCTGTGGGTCGGCTCCCCTCTTGTGGGGGTTTTGTCGTAGGAGATTTCTATTGGTAAGAGGTTCGTGGTAGTGGTCTCACTCGCCCTAGTGTTCATACCGACGCCCTCTTGGAGGGTGAGCGAGTCAGTTATACTGACCTTTTTCTTTATTTTGTTTATTCTCTGGTATTTGTTAGTTCATTTACCTTAGAAATAATGGATTAAAGGATATTTCGCGCAGCGACACGAACTGAACCCAGAAATGAGTGATACAGGAACATTTCACCGGCCGACACAGGTCGAGCCCAGAAAGTGCATTTTATGATGAAATAAAAAAATAAAAACAGAAATTTGTGGATATATCTCATAGAAAACTACTGCGAATAGGCGAATTTTCCGCGAAAAATGCAAGGAAATGTTCCAGAGAGAAATCCGCAAATGTGTGAGTCTGCGAATCCGGAGAATGCAAATATGGGGGGTCCACTGTACATACTACAGGCAGTCCCCGGTTATCAGCAGACTCGGTTATCGGTGATCTGGTTTTTTGGCGCTTATCTAGCCCCATAAAATTGGTGGTTTATGGCAGCATAAGAGGCCGAGTTCCAGTTAACAGAGCCACAAGGGACCTTATGGGGACACAACATACCTAACAGAGGCACCATAAACGCCATTATGGCACCATAAATTGCCAAGTTTCAGTTAATGGTGGTTTTGGCATGTTGGCACCCGCTCGGGAATGAAACCCCCGCCGATAACTGGGGACTGCCTCTGCACATGTAACATAAAAATTCTCTCACCTAAGTGAGAGGGAGAGAGAGAGAGTGAGAGAGAGAGATAATTATTATTTTTTATATTTAATGTTATTTAATTTACACATAAAAGCTTGAAAACTTATAAATTACATAAAAAATTGAACAAACACTTGCAGGGTTTCTCCAGGATTCAAAAATGTTGCATTTGCGTTCATGTGTCTGTGAAATATTTGCATATGATAATTAGTTAGGTTCCAATGAAAAGTTCATGCTATTGTGAATTCGCGCAACTTGAATCGCATAAGATTGAGGTATTATTGTATTTGAAATCATATTTGTTCATACGTGAACAATGATTGATTGATTGTGTATTATCTCTGGCGTTACAACTCATACGTGAACAAACCTTCGGTCTTAACAACAGTGAGTCTTCTTAGTCAGTCTTTAGTCAGAATCGGTGATGATCAGTAGTGTTACCAGCAGTCTGTGGAAAGTGTTGAGGGCGTTGAAAGTCATTTAAGTAGTGTGTTATTGGTTTGTTGCTGATTGTTGTTGGGTTTTATATTAGTTGCTTAAGAGTTGTTGTGCCTGTGTTGGATTTGTTGGGCTTGTCAGTTTCTGTTGACTTATATGTGAGTTGTTATAGTTGAGGGTTGTTGTTGGGGGGCTGTTGAGGACTCAGGTCTGATAGATGATGAATTAATAGCAAATTGGAGATATTTTGCATTTGGAGTATTTTATCATAATTCCACCTCTAACCATCCCACCTTTGTCTTTGTTGCCAAAGGAAAAAGATATTGAGTTTCTGACAAGTGAGTGGGCAATACCTCACCACTCATCTGTTTGCCACCTTCAAGTTCCCTTTACCAAATCTCAATGACCATACTAGCTATTATCAGAGGTATACCCTTGTAAAAGGCTAGGTTTGTATACTACCTAGGAAAACTGTAAATGATCTTAAATGTTGAATTTTTAATGCAGTGTGTTGTATGTGTGGAACAGCTAATTTTAAATAAAACTTGGCTCTTGGTAACTTAACAGCAGTGAGTCAGCAAAGGTGGAAGAAAGCATAAAATCTTGTTAATCTTTTAAATTGTTTACAGGCTGTATGGAGTCTTAAGATGCGTGCTCTCACTGAGCAAGTGTGGATGGATGAATGTGATGGGGAAGAAGAAGGAATAGCTGATGTTTTAATGGATGATAATACAATTGCGTCTGTAGCACGACCAGGGACATCATTAAGAACTGCTCCACCCACTTCTGCATCAGGTGGTCCATCGCAAGCATTCAGGTGCAGTATTTATATGTTCTTTGTAGTCCTGCTTTTGGCACATTGAGTCGGTAAAAATTTGGATTCAAAAACATCTGGAGTGAAATGTGTAAACAAAATTATTGCAAGTTCAAAATAATTTCAAGAAATATTAGCTTAGAGGTCCTACAAGAACTCATCAAATTTTGGACTTAAGAGTAAACAACTGACAATCTGTGTGCCTCCATGTGCTGTATGTTGGGATGCTCAGGAACTAGTTCTGTGTACATGGATTACCTTGAGTGAAAGCTGACTGAGAAGTAGGGGAGGAACCCCTACTTACTCAACCAACAACATCACTTTGTTCCTACAGAAATACAAACCATCACCTTTTATATAGGAGTATCCATCAGCGCGAGTGGGACGTAATTCTTGTCTGCCAAAGCATAATTCAAGTGCCCTATGAGCTTTTGGGGAAGACCTTGGACCAAGAACACATTCTCAAGATTGACTTGGCAAAGTGGTTGGGGAATTACATGTTGTATCCCCTCTAGTCCAGCATCGAGAGGGATGGGAGTCTCACTTTTTCCTATATCTCCTTATGTTTATGGTAGAAATTCCAAACCTGTCTGTCCCTGACAGGAGTTATGAGTTTATTAATCCCACTCTCAGAGACTGTTGGTGGTGAATCAAACAAGAGGTTTCATGCCTGGTACAAGCCATTTGATACCATACTCTCGTGGTTGCCAGACCAGTGGAGGAACTATGTACAGGTCTAGATAGAGGCAATACATCATTTTCTCTCTCTCTCTCTCTCTTCTCTCTCTCTCTCTCTCTCTCTCTCTCTCTCTCTCTCTCTCTCTCTCTCCTTTCAAGCTTTAGCTGGCATGATGTCAATTCTTGTTACTCCCCTTGTTCCTGCTTTGGTGCCAGCCCCTCCTGCCTGTTTATCCTTAGGATATGGAGGATTGGTTGAAGGTATTGTGGCCCTTCTTTAGGTATTCTGGGAGACTCCTTCCTATTTATCTTTTTAGAACTTTGGCTTCAGCCAATAGTTTCTTGCAAGTGTTAGCCTCAGTGGAACCCCACTGCTTCTGCACTTACTTTTCCAATTGAGATCATGAGGACTGATGCTACTACCATTCCTCTTCCTTCTGTTGTTCTGGCAGCCCCAGCTCCTGTTCTTATGAGGATGTCAAAATCAGCTCTGCCCTTGCTGGATTTCAGAGGTTAGAGAGTTTCACAGTTATAAAATGTTGAAGGAGCTCCATTATGCGTTGCTATCCTCCACTTCCTAATTGTGTTCCTCCTCAACTTCCTCCTTATCTTCACCACATCTTGATCAGCAGAAGAGTAGGAAGGCAGCCCTCCACAATAGGACTAGAGCTCTTTTTGATAGTGTAGTTGCTGTCTCATTCTTAAGGAGTTACCTTTCCATGGTCTAACTAGAGCTCCCATGGTGACCAGACTAGTGTCAAAGAATTTTCTTTTAGCTGGTTTTGTGGCCAATTATTGTATCATAATGATAAACATCATACACGTAACACGTGATAGAGTATAAATGGACTCAGGATAAGAGGGCACTTTCTCATATCTTCACTGAATGCTACACCCAGTTTACCTATGTCAAAACCCGCAAGAAGAAGTGGCTATGCGCATATATACCATCATATTGTTTACATACGACCAGTAACAGATCAAGAAGCCATGACAGGCAGCCCCCGGGTTACGACAGGGATTCCGTTCTTGAGACGCGTCTTAAGCCGAAAATCGTTGTAAGCCGGAACATCATCAAAAATCCTAAGAAAACCTAACTTTTAATGCTTTGGGTGCATTCAAAACTATGTAAACTGCTTTCTTATGGCATTTTTCATCAAAAAATCCTTCATATATTGATTATTTTGCATTTTTGGTGTCATAGTTCTTCTGCCAGATCAGTGTTGTAGGTGCTGTAACCCTGGAAATAATTTCTGATGGATATAATTGAAAAGCGCCTTAACCTCGGAACGTCATAAACCGAGCCCGGTCGTAACCTGGTGACTTGCCTTATGTACTTTCTACTGGTCATAAGTTGAAAGTACGTATACTGAAACCAGCACTCCGTTATTGATATCTTCACTTCCATGATTTCATCACAGTAGACCCCATGTACGTATTCATGCGGGATGAGCACCACATCCCCTGCGAATAGCTAAAATCCACAAATACTAAAACCCCTCTAAGAATTCTTAGAACTACCTATTTTGATAGTTAAAACACAAACCCTCTAAAAATGCTTATACCTGAGTATTTCAATAGTTTTATAACAAAAAGTGCAGTAAGTCACAAAAATTATATGAAAATACAGTAATTTGTGAATATTTCTCAGTGAAAAATACTATGAAGGGGCGAATTTTCTATGAACAATGGGTATATATGGTCCATATAAAAATCCACAAATAGGCGAGTCTGCGAATAGTGGGGTCGACTGTACTGAGGATCATGGAAACATCTAAGTTGAAAGCAAAGTGCATAATTTTAAGCTCCAGTTTAGAAATATTTTAGTTTAGACTGTGTAACAAAGATTTAATTGTGCATGAAAAGCTCTAAACCTTTTTTTCATGAGCACATGATGGCGCTCCTCACATCTCTGATCGTTATTTGATAAAACCCAAATTGTTTTGAAGAATTTATTAATAATACATATAGCTAATCCTTTCAGATAACGACGTTTACAATAGCCTACTTGGCACTAGCCTAAAATCTACATAAATTCAGTGAGAATAAGTTAGCTATACATACTGTAGTAGATATTGCCTGTAGCCTAGTATAAGTTAGGATTATATATCCTTAAGGGTGAACTAAAATAACTGGGATTAGGTAGCTGTAAACTGAATTAAGATATGATTTAAAGATTCATCCTGTTATATCCCTAGGCAGTAGCCTAAGTTTATTCCAAAGATCTTAGGATTAGATATATGACTACAGAATTTTTCCTTTTATATAGCTTGTATACTTAAGCATAGTCTTAGTACTATTGTGTGCATATCCTTAAAAGGGAATGAATAATCTGATTAGACAATCTAGACTAGGTGATAGCCTAACTATAAAGTTTAACATTAGTAAGTTACTGTTTTATACATATAGTAGACCAAAAAGAGTATAAACCAAATATGCTATGAAGTAATAGACTAACTTGAAGGCTACAAATGATGCTTGGTTAATCAACATACCCTTAAAGATCAATTAATCAGAATTATACAATAACTTATACTAGGTGATAGCATACCAATAAAGTTTCACATTGCGTAGTAAGTTACAGTTGTATATAGTAGTAGTAGACCAAAAACAGTAGACAAAATGGGCTTTGAGGCAATAGCCTATCTTGAAGGCTACAGATTATACATGGTTAATCCAATACCCTTAAAGTTAGATTAATTAATCAAGATTAGACAATAACCTGATACTAGGTTATAGCCAAACTATATAGTTCACATCAGTAAGTTTCACATCAGAAAGTTACTATTTTATATAGCGAATCAAATAGCTGAGGTTTAGATGTAAACAACCTTGGTTACACAAAAATATTAGCCTAACTTTTGAGATTACACATAAGTAAGTTTCTGTTTTTATATAGCCTTTACATGTTGAATGCTCTAGAATAATCTGGATTAGGCAATACCCTATACAGGCAGTCCCCAGCTTACGACGGGTTCAGCTTACGATATTCTTAGGTTACAACACTTTTCCATTATATTCATCAGAAATTATTTCCAGGTTTATGGCGCATGTTCCAGTGTTACGGCGTGTACAACACCAATCTGGCGGAAGAAATATGACTCCAGAAATGCAAAATAATCAATATTTGAAGGTTTTTTGATAAAAAAGGCAATAATAATGCAGTTTACATAGTTTTTAATGCACCCAAAGCATTAAAAGTATGGTTTTCATAGGATTTTTGATGATTTTCCGGCTTACAATGATTGTTGACTTATGAGACGTCTCAAGAACGGAACCCCCGCCGTAAGCCAGGGACTGCTTGTATAAGACTAAGCAAGAACAATTTAGGAAACGTCCTATTGTTGGTCTACAAAGTGGTAGTTTAACCCAAATAGCCTAGGATTAGATATAAACATTATCCAAGGCTTAATAAAATAACAGATTTTACGAGTAGAGGCTGATATGGTAGCCTGGTAGTAGGGCTAGATAGTAGTGGAGCTCTTATGTAGAGCCTATATCCCCAAAGATGATAAAAATCCAAAGCAGGCTGCCAGCCTAACCAGATTAAGTGGGAACCCCCTTTCTAAGGGAATATCCTACCAGTAGCCTAAAAAACAGTAGCTGCCAAAGAAATCCTCTATTCCTGTTTTAATATACTGGTACATTAATCTAAAAGCATTAATGTAAAGCCATACAAAACAGTAGCTTGGGCCAACTAAACAAATTAGTTCATAGAAGATTAGTGTAAATGGTATGTCAATTCAAATTATAATTTCGCATAGCCAGTGCAAATGAACTAATACAGGAGTTATCTTTCCATGGTCTACCAGAGCTCCATGGTGACCAGACTGCAGTAGTGCCTCAGGATACGAAATTAATCCGTTCCGAAGCGGCCTTTGTAACCTGATTTTTTCCTAATTCATTCCAAGTCCTATAAAAACACCCCAGTAAATTTTATCATAAAGTTAAATTGACCAATAAACAATGAAATACAACAATTTGGACCATTCAATGCCTAACCTAAACTACATGTACTACTAATATGTACTACATACTTGTAAATAAAGTATATTCATGAACATGGTACAAGAAAAACTGTACATACATACGTATGTAGTAAAATGTGGAACCTTACCTTTCGAGTGAGGCGATCTCCAAAAGTGGCGACAGAGGAGGACAAATGGCAGAAAACATGAACCCTTAACTTTACGAAGCACATTAAAAAATGGCAGAAAACATCAACACTAAACTTTACGAAACACATTAAGAAATGGCAGAAAACATTAACACTTAACTTTACAAAATACTTAAAATTACATTTCTTTTTTTTTTCTTTTTTTGATTTTTACATTTTTTTTTTACTTTTTTATACTTTACATTTTTTTTTACAAAATTTCAATTTCTTCACCACCAGATGGATGCCAGTCTGTGTACCGGGCGACACAGGTCTTTCCCCAGAAATAGATTTTTCCTTCGTCAAAATCCCTTTTCTTGGTCGACCTGTGTTCGCCGGTGAAAATTTACTAGAGAATACTACCCAACCCTACTGAGTAATAAGTAAACTTAAGAGGAATAATGAAAACTGAGATTCATTTAAATATAAGTTTACTCACTGCAAAATATTTTAGTAACAATAGTTAAACTTAAACTTATTATTGCTAATTATCCTAAGACTTAACCTATGACTTAGAATTAATTATACTTAAAGGTAATACAAAATAATAAGGTGTCATATAAGGAATTTTATACAAATTCAGGGTATGTACAAATTGGCCTATAAAAAACCATATCCGGAACAAATAATTTACGTACAAGAATAGGTGGCAGGATGACGTCCAAGTCCTCCCAACACCAAGGAGAGAGGTATCGTGGAGAGTACGAGTGAGGCCAGGTAGAAAGGAGGGGGGGGGGGGGGGGGGAAGGTGGGGCAGAAAAAGATTTGAAAATGTTATTCGGGGGAGACTATGCTCCCTTCAGCAGTTGTTGAATATTTAAGAGCCTCCAAATTCTTCAAATAGTGGCGCTTGAAAACTACTGGAGATTTCCACCCCGTGTATTTCTTCAGATCATGACTACATAAGGGGGTCAACTAAGGTGGTGGAAGTATCAAAGAAAGTGCAGGAGGGGAGGCTGAGATGGTATGGACACCTGTTGAGGAGAGATGAGGACCACGCTGGGAGACATACTATGGGGGTGGAGGTGCAAGGAAGAAGAAAAAGAGGGAGACCAAGAAAGAGATGGAAGGACTGTGTGAGAGGAGACTTACATGAGAAGGGAATTGATGAGGCAGAAGCACAAGATAGAAATAGATGGAAACGGCTCATCCGAAACGGCGACCCCATATAAAAATGGGAACAAGCTGGGAAGAAGAAGAAGAAGAAGAAGTATTTCTTCAGATCCTCAAAATTCATATTTTGGAAATAATTAATTGATATAGCTACCGCCCGGATGTCATGAACATATGGGAATGAATCCGGGTTGGCTTGTTTTATAAAGTAAAGTATTTGCTGTCTAATACCTTTGATAGAGATTGTGCCACCATGTTTTCTGATAAAGAGAGGACCTGACGACCTTGTGGAGGTCCTGGCTAAAAAGGACTTAAGAGTAGTGACAGGGCATAGAGATGTGTCCTGTGTCAGGGGAATGATTTTCCTATGTGATCTGGGTTACGTGAGAGAGCCGAAAGTTCAGATATTCTGGCACCCGAGGCCATAGCTGTTAGGAATAAAGTTTTCCTTAGAAGAGTTATATATGAACATGACTCATTGATGGTATTTGATGCCAATTTAAGTACATCATTTAAGAACCAAGTGACCTTTTGTGGGCGAGCAGTTGGTCTAAGGCGTGCACATGCTCTTGGAATGGAAGAAAAATATGTGTCTGATAAATTTATATTGAAACCAACTTGAAAGATCTTCTTCAAGGCTGATTTTACTGTTGTAATAGTACTGGCGGCTAGGCCCTTCTCGAATAGAGTACTGAAGAACATGATTGCCAGATTTGGGGTCATTTTATGAGTATCTGAATGCTTTAGAAATTCAGCTAACTTTTTAACACCTGAATCATATTGTCTAAGTGTTGTATCTCTTTTGTCTGATTCTATGAACATGATATTACATGGATCAATACTCGCATCTTCTTGGGCCGCAAATTTCATGAAGTCCATAAAGTTAGGGTTTGTAGAATTCTTGAGGAAGCTGACACAGTTCGAGTTTGTACAACTTGCGTCAGTTCCAGGCGAGGGATCCGTCTGGGTTGGAACTTCAGTTGCTTTTGGGCCAGTTGGGAGCCACTAGAGCTACTTGTCCTGTGAAGGAACGTAGCTTGTGCAACATCTTCATCAGAAGATTCACTGGAGGGAACAGGTTAATCTTCTGCCAGTTGTTCCAATTTATGGCCATCGTGTCTGTGGCGTAGGCTAGAGGGTCCAGGTTGGGAGCCACGTAGCATGGTAGCTTGTGGTTGGATTCTGTTGCGAATAAATCTACTTGCAAGCCTGGAATTTGATTGCAAATCCATAGGAATGAATTCTTGTCCAGGGACCATTCTGATTCTAGTGGAGCGGTCCTGGAAAGAGCGTCCGCGATCACATTCCTGACTCCTGCCAGATGAGTTGCTGACAGGTGCCAATGTTTCTTCACTGCTAAAGCAAATTTTGCGATCAGCACGTGATTCAGTTTGCTTGTTCTGGAGCCTCCTATGTTTATGCAATGGACCACCACCAGGCTGTCTGAGACTATCCTCACGTGGCTGTTCCTGGCCGGAGTTAGTTTCTTTAGGGTTAGGAAAACTGCCATGGCTTCCAACACATTGATTTGGAACTGGCAGAATGTGTTCAACCATATCCCTTGAACCTTCTTGTGCTGAGAGTATCCCCCCAACCACTCAGAGACGCGTCTGTGTGAATCGTCAGAGATGGGGGAGGGAAGTGCAATGGCACTGACTTGGCTAGATTCTTGAGTTTCGACCATGGGCGAAGTCTCATTGCTAGTATGGGTGGAATCACTGAGAGTTTGTCTCTGAGATTGTTGTTGGCTCTCTTCCTCCAGACACGATTGATATCTTTCAATCTGGCTTTTAGTTGGATGTCTGTTACTGACGCAAATTGTAGCAAACCTAGGATCCTCTCCTGGGTACGGCGAGAGGCCTTTTTGTTCATGAGAAAAAGTTTTGTAGCCACAGCTATCTCCTTGGCCTTCATGGATGGAAGGGATAGCTTGTGTTTCTCCAGGTCCCTTTGGATTCTCAACCATTGAAAGTGGGAAGCTGGTTTCAGCCGAGATTTCTCTTTATTTGAAAGCCTAGAAACTCCAAGAGTTCTATTACTTTGGCCGTTGACCTGCAGCATTTCTCGACGGTGGCTGCCCAAATGAGCCAGTCGTCTAGGTAGGCTACTAACATTACTCCCCTGGTTCTGAGTTCCTGGACTATTGTCTCTCCTAGCTTGGTAAATATTCTGGGCGCAATGTTGAGCCCGAATGGCATGACTCTGAATGAATAAACCCTGTTGCCTAGTCTGAAGCCTAGGTATGGAAAGAAGTTCCTTGCTATCGGAACATGATAGTAAGCGTCTGTAAGATCTATAGAGGTGGTGACAGCCCCATGGGGAAGTAAGGTCCGCACCTGCGAGACTCTCAGCATGCGGAACTTGTCGCAAAGAATGTATGAATTGAGTTTGGACAAGTCCAAAATGACTCTTCTTTTGGCTGAGTGCTTCTTTGGGACAGTGAACAGACGTCCCCTAAACTTTAGACTCCTTACTCTCTTTATGGCCTTGTTTTGTAGAAGATCTTTGGTGTATTCTTCCAAGTCCGTTGTTGGGATCTGGAAGAAGTTTACTGGCGGTGGCGGAGGACCTTTCCTCCATTTCCATCTCAGGCCCTTGGAAATTATGCTGCGTGCCCAAGGACTGAAGGTCCAATGGTCTCGAAAAAAGTATAGCCTCCCTCCTACCTGCTGTCTTTCACTGTTTGGTTGCAGGTTTGTATCCCCTGCCACCTCGGAACCCTCTGCCCCTTGAACCGCTTCGCTTCGTAACCGGGAGTGGCCTCTGGCTCTACTGCTACCGGCATGCCTGTTGTAGCCGCGAAAAGAACCACTGGCTTCATAGACGGGGTTGAAGGCGGGGGAGGTCATTATGGCCGTAGAGGTCGAGGGCTGTTGGCTTTGTGGAGCCTGAAGCAGCACAAATTGTTGCTGTGGCTGGGCCTTTGATGTCGAAGGCTTCGCCATTTGAGCAAATGGGACTGCCTGGACCATTGGCTGAGGACGAGCGGGTTTGTAGGGCATGAACTTCCTTTGCCTCTTCTTTGCCCTGGTTTGTTGTCCGGTTGGGTCAAACGCTCGGAGGCTTTGGTTAGCTCTGGATGCCTCCCTCAAGACATTATCCACTTCTTCTTGAGGGAACAGTTTATCTCCCCAGATCGATGATATGATTAACCTATTAGGCTCATGCCTAATAGTAGCCTCTGCTAAGACGTACTTTCTGCAAGCCCTTCTTGCGGCGCCATAGTCAAACAGGTCCGACTGATAAGTCTGTAACAGACTTTTTGTCAAAACCTGGAAGATTTGCTCGTCCTTGTATGTAGAAGCTACCAGCTCCATTGAGGTAACGGAGTTGATAGATCTAGCCAGTCTAGACCTGGCCTCAAATTCGGACTTTATCATGTTCTCCGGAAGCTTGGGGAGCCTGTCGGAGAACAGTGTTGAGGCACAGTCTGGATCCAACTTGCCGACAGTGAAAGTAGCCGGAGCATCTTGCCAAAAATCCCTGCTGGCAGGGAGGAGGAGGGAAGTAGCCTCTGTCTCCTTTAAGACTGGGAGAGGCTTTTCCTCTGTGATGGCTTGGAGAGTCAACTCCGTCACTTTGTCGTGCAGGTGACGGGACTTGGTCCGGCGTCACAAACATGGTGTACGAGCCTTTGTGAGGCATCAACCTGGTGTTAACGCACTTCCAATCGGCCATAGTACGAGCCCAGACAGCTTGGGCTTGTTCCTTCGGGAAGATCACCGTCTCCTTAGGAACTTTGTCAACTCTGACTAGCGCGTGCTCGGCTAGTCTGGTGAATCCCATGAAGGGAAAATGGAGACCTTCTAGGTAGAACTCGAAGTCTTCCAGTGGTCGGGTGCCGCACCCTTCAATGGTCAGTTTGCCATCCACGTATAGGGCGTGCATGGCAAACCGCCATGGGTTGTTCTTATGAAAGGGTGGAAGTTTTGAGGCATCAGGAACTCCCATAGCCAGCGCCGGAGCTCCGGAGTGAAGGAAGCCCGACATCATCTCCTTTATAGGTTTTATTTGTTCGGCCACAATGTCAGACACTGACTGGCCGGAGATCTCGGGTCCGGAGGAGTGCCGCAAGGACTCGAATCTCTCATCGACTGCTTCTCTAACCTTCGACAACAGAAGGTTAGGGAGCAGGTCATGGTCAACGCCGGACTCCGCCGCCTTGGATTTCGTGGACTTAGATCTCGATTCCTTTGAAGGGAGAGAATCCTTGGCAGCTGGCGACTTATCAAGAGAGGTCGATGGCCTAGGGGCCGGAGATAACTCTGACGTCGCTGGCGGAGTCGGCTTCGATCCCTTGGGCAGGGATTTTGTTTTAATTGTTTTTTTCCTTGGGATGGACTGACCTAGCACTATCCCAAGTAGTAGGGGTGGACTTAGTAAAGCCCCGGAAGGAAGAGGTAGAGGAAGGAGTGGGACTGAGGAGGCTACCTGCCTCACTTACCTCACCACTTACCTGCTCCCAAAGGACCATGGGTTCCGTGTGGATGCTGATGGCAGCCACATCTCCCACCAGCTCTTGATCCTCCGGAAGGGTTCCCGTCGCCGCCCGGATGGCGTTGATGATGGGGGCCGCCAGACTAGGCTTGACTGAAGCCGACGGCGAATTCTTGAAGAGAAGGGTCCCCAGGCTGCCATCCAGGACGTAGGGGCATCCTGACGGAGCGTTCCTTCCATACCCGGAGACCCAGTGTCTCAAGTCCGTCTTGGCCCTCTGGCGGCTGTCATCGTCCGTCTGCGGGAAGGAAGGGAAATTAACACTCCCGCCATAGACGGCTTATTTTTAAAAGTATAAGTTGCATGGTATAATACAATTTTCCTCATGAAACTTTAGAAAAAAAAGGGGGGGGATGTTTAGTGCTTACCTGATCATTAACAAGAATCAGCACCATGTCATAGCAAATGGTGCAGGCTTCTGGGTGCCACACCATGTAGGGTAACTCCCCCTCCTCCACTATGAAGGAGATGGAGCAGTTGGCATGGGACCGGCACACTTCGTGTCCCACGGGTTCACTGAGGGAGGCGGAGCACCCTTGCGCCAGGCAACACACCTTCTGTAAGGGAAATTATTAATGAGCAACATCCCTAAGGGGGAAATGGAACTTAAAACTACATAGGTAAGCTCACAAATACTCATTAATAATTATTCCAGTGCATGCACGGTCCTAATGATAAGAGCATGCATAATCCACAACAATAGGCATGCAATTCACTGAATAATTTGTCTTTAACAGTTTCTTGTCCGTAGTAGGTCGCGTTCGTGGGTTCCAGGCAGGCACCGATACCTACCCTCCGATATCCGCCTGACTATGAGGAGGACGGACCTCAACTCTGTAGTCCCGCTGGACCGGAGGGCTACATATAAGTGTAAGCGCCTACTAAGACCCCGAGAATGGAAACCGATCAACTGTAGGTTTATCGGGCAACTCTGGCGGCAGATTTAAGGGTAAGTCACTCTCCGTCGGTACCGCAAGGGTCCGGAGTTAATACCTGTACAACTTTCCCAGCCTTGGCTACACTCAGGTCTCAATGGCTTTTGTCCTAGCCGTTAGCTGTGGAACCGCCAGAGATAGGGAGTCAGGAGAAGGGATTTCCACGTCTGACGATGCTTATCTCCGTTAAAAGGGGGGGGCGGAAGGGGTTGGGGACAAGCCGCCTACCGCCATTCCACTGTTAACGGGGATGTAAGGGAGACCACAGAGTGTGTAAGTAAATACGAGCCGCCGGAGCTATGTACGCCATTGGCTGAGCTCCAGCAGCCTAGCGCAGGGCTACGTATTCTTTACTCACCGCCCCTGTTCCTCCCCCTCTGTCCCTGTCCTCCCCCCGCCCCCCCACTTATGTGTAACTCAAGCGGATATCTCTTATGAAGAGAACTAGTACTGCTAGTTATAATGGATCGGCTGACCTGAGCCTATAAGTGGATGGGGGGGTAAGGGGGGGGGGTTGGTTGGTGGTGGTTGGACATGGATGTCTGGCTACCTGCCCGATCATAGGTGGCCACCCAACTGGTCATGTAGGCTACCCCGGTAGGGGTAGTAGAGTGGATGGAACCATGGCCCGTCGTGGTTGGTATCGCCACCGATTAGAGTGGCCACCCGAGAGACGATGTGTAGGCTACCACTTGTAAGAGTGGCAATGCGACCTGGCCTATGGCCCGTCGTTGGTATACACATCGGTTAGGGTGGTCACCTATCAGAGGCCTAGGCTACCACTATAGGATGATAGTGACTGGGTCCAAGGTTCACTTTGGTAGGATCACGACCAGAAGGGGGCCTCGACCGAGAGGAATAGCCTACCGAAGAAGGCTAGGTCAGACTAATGTTAACCAGACCTTTTATGGTACAGGGATACATTTTACACAATGGACTAACGAACATATAGTAATAATGAGGCAATATGGGAGAATTGCAAAAGTGTTCTATGACATTTGTGAAGTAACCGGTATGGGATTGACTGATTGACCGAGGCCGCTAGGGACACGATCTCTCAGAGTAACTTCCTCCCTAAGCTCAATATCAGAACCAAGACCTCAACTAAACCTACTAAAACCGAATTTATTTGTTTCAGAGTGGTCAGGAGGATAGATCCTTCAATTAAGGAACTTTAATACCTTTCAGAAATCTTATGGGAGTGACGGTTACGTACAGTTAGCCTTTCGAATTAAAATACCTGGACTATACTTCTTTGGTGGCAACTCTTCAACCTCTTCAGTGAATTAACCACTAATGTATTTACAATCTATTCATGTAAAATACTAGTACAGTAGTACCTCGAGATACGAAATTAATCCGTTCCCAGGCGGCCTTCGTATAATGAGTTTTTCGTATCTTGGAACACATTTTACATGTAAAATGGCTAATCCGTTCCAAGCCCTCCAAAAACACCCAATTAAATTTCATAATAAAGCTAAATTGACCTATAAACAATGAAATACTACAACAATTTGGACCATTCAATACCTAAATTAAGAATAAAAATCCAAACCTGTAAATAAAGTGTATAATTAGTGTACAAGAAATATTATTACTGTAACGTAAAATGTCGAAGCTTACCTTTCGAGTGAGGCTATCTCCGAAAGTGGCGGCAGAGGAGGAGGAGGAGGACAAACGGCAGATAACGTACGTACGTACGTACACTTAACTTTACGAAAACACATAAAAAATTTAAGGAAAACTATAAAAATAAAATTTACGAAAAACATTAACAAAACTGTAATACTTAACTTACAAAAATCTAAAAATTACGTAAATATTTTTTTTCTCTTTTTTTATTTTTAACTTTTTTTTTTACTTTTACGTAGGCTTTTTTTTTTTTTTTTTTTTTTTTTTTTTTTACAGAATTTCAACTTCATCACCACTTTCAATGTTCTGTTTTTCATCACTTGGTTCTTCCTTTTTGCTTTCAACTTTCTGTTTTTTATCACCTGGTTCTTCCTTTTTGCTAATGCTGAAGGCCTCTTTAAAAAATAACTATCCAAGGAAGATTGCTTCTGCCTGCTTTTGACAATGTTCCTGAAACGACTCAGGCAAACGTCATTGAACTGCGCAAGCATTTGACCTGTGTGAGCCTTTTCGGGGTGTCTTTTTTCTATGAACGATTGCACTTTATGAAAAGCGGCTAAGACCTCCTTAATTTCTGCCGTTGTCATAGGCTCCTCCTCTTTATCGCCGCTGCTGGAGAACTCCTCTTGAACGACGTTATGTTGCATGGCCTCCAACTCCTTCAGGTCATCCATCGTAAGCTCCTCTTGGTGCTCCTCGAGAAGGTCGTTGATGTTGTCCTCGTCGACGACCAGCCTTATGGACTTGCCGAGTGCAACGATCTCGTCAAGATCTGGTTCCAAAACAGTTTCGGGATCGTCAACTGTTTCTGACTCTGCAGCACCAGCTTCGCCCACGTCGAATCCCTCGAAGTCTCGGTCGGATACGGCATCAGGCCAGAGTTTCCTCCACGAGGAATTCAAGGTTCGCCTCGAAACCTCCTGCCATGCTTGGTCGATGAGTCGGATGCATATGACGATGTCAAAATGCTCCTTCCAAAATTCACGCAGGGTGAGGTTTGTGGTATCGGTGATGTCGAAACATCTTTTGTAAAGATGTTTCGTGTACAGCTTCTTAAAGTTCGCTATCACTTGCTGGTCCATGGGCTGGAGGAGAGGGGTGGTGTTGGGCGGAAGAAAAAGAATCTTAACAAAGGAATACTCCGCTAGGATATCTTCCTCGAGGCCAGGAGGGTGGGGAGGGGCATTGTCCAACACCAGCAGACATTTCAGGGGGAGGCGCTTCTCTTGCAAAAAGCTCTTCACAGTCGGGCCGAAACACAGATTTACCCACTCGGTGAACAAAAGCCTCGTTACCCAGGCTTTCGCATTAGCCCTCCACATCACTGGAAGCTTCTCCTTCAACACTTTGTGGGCCTTGAAGGCTCGAGGAGTCTTGGAGTGATACACCAGTAGGGGCTTCACCTTGCAATCCCCACTGGCGTTCGAACAAAGTGCGAGCGTAAGCCTGTCTTTCATAGGCTTATGCCCGGGTAGCTTCTTCTCTTCCTGCATGATGTACGTCCGACGAGGCATTTTTTTCCAAAAAAGGCCAGTCTCATCACAGTTGAAAACCTGCTTGAGAACTGTAAGCCTTCCTTGGTCATCATCTCGTCGAAAGTCTTCTTAAATGCTTCGGCCGCTTTCGTGTCCGAGCTGGCAGCCTCCCCATGACGCACCACCGAATGGATGCCAGTCCGTTTACGGAATTTCTCGAACCACCCATGCGAAGCCTTGAACTCTGGGGTTTGCGTTGAAGTCCCTTCCCCTCCGTCGTCTTCCGCCTGCACAATCAAATCGCCGAAAATAGCACTGGCCTTGTGAGCGATTGCCGTCTCCGTTACTGTATCGCCAGCGATTTCTTTGTCTTTTATCCAGACGAGGAGCAGCCGTTCCATCTCGTCGTGCACATGGCTCCACTTGCTGGACAAAATAGTGATGCCCTTCGATGGTGTAGTTGCTTTGATGGCATCCTTCTGTTTAAGGATGGTGCCTATTGTCGACGGATTATGGCCATATTCCTTTGCGATCACACTCAATCGCATACCAGCTTCGTACTTCTTTATGATCTCCATCTTTGTCTCCAGAGACAGCATGCGCTTCTTTCCGTGAATTTCAACTTTCTTGGGACCCATGACTACGTTAATTTACGTAAAGTTACACAAATACGTAATAATACAGTCTTCGCACAACACGATAATATGTACTGCAACGAAATCACTAACGAAATTACGTTACTAAACGAAATCGTTGGAGCGAACGAATGCCGAATGCATACGGTAAAGTTTCGGGTGCGAAGTGGCCGAGCTAAGGCACGCCAACACGTACGTATAGAAGATGCATGATGGGAGGGATGCTGTCCAATCAGAGAGAAGGATCTCATGGCTTGGCTAGCATCAGGAACCAATGGGAGAGCAGGAGGATTGTGGCGAGTCTACAATAACTAAGATGGCGGCGCGCGGCGCGAGTTTCAAAATTGTTATGGGGCGAATCTTGGACTTTCAGAAACCTTTCGTATCTTGAAAACTTTTCGTATGTAGAGCAGTAAAATTTTTCGTCTTTGCTTTCGTAACTTGGATTTTTCGTAAGTTGAGCCTTTCGTATCTCGAGGTACTACTGTATATGCAGTTATGAAAAACTTTCATCGGAGAGAGAGAGAGACAGAGGGAGAGGGGACCAAAAGGAAAAAGAGAGGGGGAGAAAAGGAGCTTCCAGCTCCCTCTCTCTCCCTTGTTAAGTCCCACAGGCTACGTTTATGTAATGATAATAACAATATTACTACCATAAAAGCAAACTCTCTCTCTCTCCGACTTTGCAAGGCAACATGGCCTGCTCTATATAATGATGTAATAATACTAATACTATAAGAACATGTCAAGATCCCGCGCACGCCCATTAGTTAAAGAAGGGAAGAAAGAGCCAACAGCTCTATCTTTGAGTTACGTCTTAGCTTAGGGGCCATAGTAACTCCCGAATAAGACATTGGCGTGAACCTTATCCTTGTAACATATTCTACAGTGTAATGTATATATAATAAGAAACATGGAAATTGGGTACTTTTAATGCCATTGATAGTTGGAATTATGTATTTAAACAAAACATAGTACCCAAACCCACAGGTTCCCGCTCGCGGTACCCAAGATGGCGGGGTGACGCCTCGTTCCCGCAATACTTTCTACGGGACTACGGGCCATAAAGTCCGTAACTTCGTAATACAGTATATGGAAAAACATAAACTGGGGTACTCACCTTCGGTGTAGGAGATATCTCGGAGGAGGCCATCGCAAAAAAACACACACCAAAAGCGGTAAATAAGCGAGCAGGAAAAAACGCATCACTTCTGAAAAAGGTTTCTAAACAGGATTGCAGATGTCGCTCGAGTCGGATATTAACAGTAGTAGTACGGGGGTGATGTAGGTGTGACCGTTGACTCGGCTCACCCCATACGGGGGTTTTTGAGAGGGAAAACTCTAAATGGCAGGAGACCTGTGAATAGTGGCTTTCACACGCCCTGAACTTTATACCCGACGCCCTTTGGGTGCTCGCGCAAGGGTAGTAACCTCTGCATACCAATGCTAGCTTTTTTCCCTGGTATATTTAGAAACTATTTATACTAGAAAAGTGGATAGTAGGATCCTTTTCACCGGGCGACACAGGTCTCTCCCCAGAAATAGATTTTTCCTTCGTCAAAATCCCTTTTATCAAACCACCCCAAAGAAGCCTTGAAGTCTGTGGTTGCCGTCAATGTCCCTTCTCCTCCGTTGTCTTCGGCCTGGGCAATCAGATCGCCAAAAATAGCGCTGGCCTTCTGGCAGATTGCCGTCTCGGTTATCGTATCGCCAGCGATTTCTTTGTCTTTTATCCATACAAGAAGCAGCCTCTCCATCTCATTATGCACGTGGCTCCTCTTGTTGGACAAAATAGTCACGCCCTTGGAAGGTGTAGCTGCTTTGATGGCTTCCTTCTGCTTAAGGATGGTGCCTATCGTCGACAGATTTCGGCCGTATTCCTTAGCTATCACACTCAACCGCATGCCAGCCTCATGCTTCTTGATTATCTCCATCTTTGTCTCCATAGAAATCATCCTCTTCTATCCGTGAACTTCAGCAACTTTCTTGGGACCCATGACTTTACGTATGTAATTAAGTTACTAATTAAGATCTCACACAATACGATAAAGTACAAAGCGAAATCACAAACACAAATTTATGTTAACAAACGAAATTGTATATGTGAACGAATGAATTCCACATGCGTACGACAACACTGGTGCGATGCTGTGGCCGAATGACGCCTTTACGTAGAGCATGATGGGATAGATGTTGACCAATAGGAGAGCAGGATCTTACGGTGGTGACTAGCATCAGGAACCAATGGGAGAATGGGAGGATGGTGGCATGTCTACAGAGTTAGAGGCGCAGGAGTTCTTAAATTGTTTTCGGTGGTCCGGGTGAATCTCGTGACTTTACAGTAACACCCTTTCATAACCTGAATTATTTTCGTATGCAGAGGCAAAAAAATCTTCGTCTTTGCTTTCGTAACTAGAATTTTTCGTAAGTTGGGGCTTTCGTATGTCGAGGTTCAACTGTATATACATAATGTCAAAGAATTCTATTTTAACTGGTCTTGTGGCCAAGTACTGTGTTGTAATGATAAGCAGTATAACAAGTGATAGAGTATAAATGGACTCAGGATATGAGGGTATTTTCTCTTATCCTCAGCGAATACTAAACCCAGTTTACCTATGTCAAGAACCGGAAGAAGAGGTGGCTATGTACATATACACTGTCATATTGTTTACATACAACCAGAAATTGACCAGGGAGCCATTACTTTTTACTGGTCATAAGTATAAAGTGTACTAAAACCAGCGCTCTGTTATTTAGATCTTTGCTTCTGTGATTTCATTACAGTAGGTCCCCCCATATTCACAGGGAATGGGTACCACACCCCCTATGAATAGCTAAGTTTTGTATACCTGATAGGACCCCTTGGTAGAAAAGCTTTAGCTAGGGATGTTTCATAGAGAATTTGTGGTGAACTTTATTTAGAATATCAAGGTGGTTTTCTGACTCTCACTAACAGCATCTTGAAGAAGAGGGACACCATTTTGTGAAGCCTCTCCATTTTGCTCTGGTCTTCTGACTTTATGGGCCTGGTGCCTCTGACTCTGTAGATTGCTATCTCTTTCCTTCCAGTTTAGTTAGATGCCACCAGTTTCTGTGAAGTCATTTGGCAGCTTAGTTTCCTCTCACAACAGTCACTTAGTAGCAAGAACTGTAAGGACTTCTAAAGGTCTTCACCCTCTAATAGCAAGAATTGTGAGGACTTGTAAAGACTCAACCTCTTATTTCAGGAGAAGAGTTTTATACCCCAGCCAAGAGGCCTTGTGCTAATACTCCTCATCCTGTGACTCTGAGGATTTCATGCTTGCCATTTCATTCAACAGAGGAGGTAGAAGTCCTTTTCAGACATTTCCTTTTGGTCATCCCAGGAGATGAAACTCAGGGTTACCTACATTGGATCGGAGGGGCTTATCTCCAGAAGTTCTGGAATGGAAGTGGACCCGCATTTCAAACATTAAAATGTGGTTATCAGTTGCCCATGCCAGAGACAAACCTCCCATTGAATTCAGACTTACCCATTTGTGTCATATGTAAGGAACTCAGAGGAGTTTCTTGGCTTCAACAGAGAGGTAAGATCAGTACGTAATGACATAAGGAGCAATAGAGTAGGTATCAAGTAATTTTATGGGCTTTTACAGCTGCATTTGTCTTACCCAAGGCTACAGAAGGAATGAGGCTTGGCACTGACCTCATTTTTCTGAATCTCCGCTTACATTGTTCATATGCAAACAAACCCTCAACCCTCGGTCTTAACAATAGGATAATTTCTAGCGCCTAGCTGGATCTGGTAAAAAAGCAGATGAAAGCAAGGAATCTTGTGGTATCTGGCAACGCATACGTAGATCGGGTGAAGAGTGGTCAAGCACCGAACATCTACTCCAGTCTTTTCTTTACCGCCTGGACGAGAGTTGGGTTTTTTCCTCTCTTGGCCTTTTCCCCGGTTCTTGCCCGTTTCGTTCCTTTAGTGGGTTTGTGTGTGTTTTTACCTGGTATTATGGCTTCTTCTGCTCCTTCTCGTATCAGCGTTGGTGCCCCAGAATTCCAGGATTCCCGTGTTCTCGTTTTTTGGCTTCGTCACCGATGGACCCTCTCATCACATGCAGAAGGTGTTGTTCCAATTTTTGTACGATTACGAATCCTTGTACGGAATGCCAGGCATGTCCATTGGAGCAGTGGAGGAAGTTTTATGGTAAGAGGGAACATCGGAGAGTCTCCACTCTTCCTTCTTGGGAGGGCTTTGCTCCTATTCCCGATGTTTCGTCTTCTGCAGTAGTCAACCCCCATAGTAGCATTGTTCCCTGCATCTCCTTCCTTTTCTTCCATTGATTCGTCAATGGAAGTAGCAGGAGGTCACCAGGGTTTTTTTTGTAATGTAGCCCCTCTTCCTCGGGAGCTTTTTTGGTTTATGGTCCCACTGTCTTTGAAAGTGAGAGAAGACCTTTGTTGGTGGTTGGACGACCAAAATCTATTGAAGGGCGTCCCTCTGCGTTCTCTCCCTCCGGACTTCCTCTGTTCTCGGACGCCTCCCTCGCAGGTTGGGGCGCGCACTTAGGCGGCCTCATCGCTTCAGGCATTTGGGGTTTAGAGGACAAGCAGCAGGATATCAATGTCTTGGAGTTAAAGGCGGCTTTCCTGGGTCTGAAGGAGTTTCGGGGGATGGTAGAGGGTCACTCTGTCGTTCTCATGTCGGACAACACCATGGTGGTAGCCTACGTGAACAAACAGGGAGGCCTAGTTTCTCAGCAACTTCATGCCTTGACCGTCGAGCTTCACCAGTGGGCAATCAGCAATTCGGTAGAGCTCTCAGCCAGGTATATCCCAGGGAAGCGGAACGTGGTCGCAGACAAACTCGGTCGCCGGGATCAGATCTTAGGCACAGAGTGGTCCCTTCATCAAGTGGTGGCGGACAGGCTTTTCCAGATTTGGGGGAGACCCATGCTGGTCCTTTTCACGACACGTTACAACAGGAAGCTGGAGGTGTTCTGTTCAGTGGTCCCAGATCCCTTAGCATTGACAGAAGACGCATTCCAACATCCCTGGGACAACCTGGAGGTGTGTGCCTTCCCTCCGTTTTGTTTGATCCGTCAGGTTCTGAACAGGCTGTTGGGTTCACAGGGTCTCAGAATGACTCTGGTAGCCCCACTGTGGCCTCAGGTGGAATGGTTTCCAGATCTGCTATCATTGTTGTCAGAGATTCCGAGGGAGATTCCCCCTTGGCGGCATCTCCTGTGTCAGCTCCATGCAGAAAGGTTCCACCAGTCAGTAGAATCCCTGTCTCTTCACGGTTGGAGGCTATCAACTATCTCCTCCGAGAGAGAGGCTTTTCTCAGAAATCAGCTGGGCACATGTCCAGCAGTCTTAGGAAGTCAACCTCCACAGTTTACCAAGGCAAATGGGCAATCTACTGTGATTGGTGTCGTAAACGGGGGTTTTTCTCCACTCGCGACCTCTATTCAGCGCATAGCAGACTTTTTAACCATCCTCAGAGACGAGAAACGTTTGTCCGTGTCTGCTATTAGAGGCTACAGGGCGGCTCTGAGTTTGGTGTTACACCTGAAGGGTATCGACATCTCCTCTTCCTGGGAACTTTCCCTGCTAGTTAAGGGGTTTGAGCAGTCGTCTTCTCCCAGAGAGCTCAAGCCCCCAACGTGGGATGTTTCCTTGGTGCTT
>NC_087206.1:44672186-44689637 GCF_015104395.2 Macrobrachium nipponense | reverse complement strand
TAATTGTATTTTGATGAGGTTTGGAAGTCCTACACGAATATCTACCTACCCTAGCCTACCCGACCAGATCTAGGCTAGGTTTTGGAAGGTAGGCTAGGCGGTTGAGAGTACTTCTCACTACCCATAGTTGGTACTAGTCCTGGCTAACCTGACCAGACTGACATATGAATTTTGGAGGGTGATCCATTACTAGAGAGTTCCTCTCTTGTTACGTAATGTAGGTGCTAGGCCTATCTTACCTGACCAGGTCGATATATTCGATTTTTGAGGGTTAGGTTAGATTCTAGAGTGTCCTCTTTCGTGACGAACTAGTAGGCGCCAATCCTAGGCTACCTGACCAGATTGGGGTATCCGATTTTGGAGGGTTAGGCTAGGCTCGTAGATGGGCTTGCCTTTATTCGTCGGTGCTTCCAATAACTCCTTATCAATAAATTTTGTAAAGTATAGCCTTGGCCGTTACCTCTTTTAGGGTGTCCGTTGGCCTGCCGTCTTCTGCCCCTTTAGTAGTAGGCTATTTCACGGCTTCTCGGAGGGTGGTAATTGCCTGACCGGTTGCTGTTGCCAGGGGATTACTAGTTTACCTTTCTCCTCCGGGCTCTTCCTTCTGTTCCGGACTCGTTCCGGCAGTGCTTCGTTAGCTCGCTGACCAAGTAATCCTACCGGTGAACAGCAGCTGGAGCGTCGAGTACTGTTCCGGGGGATTAGTCGGGGGAGGTTAAGGATTAGAAGATTATATAGTCTCTGTTGGTATGTCTCCGGGCCTGTGTTTATTCCGGCGAGGTGTGGTCTACCATCACATTCGCCAGGATGTTATACATCGGAGTTTTTAGTACCGCTGTTCCCGCCGCTCTGTTTTCCGTATTTCTTTGGTGTTATTGCTGCTTCCCCACTCCGGTGGGGGCGGAACTAGGGTTAGAGAATGCGTTTCCAATTGACTAGGAATTGCTACTCTACTCCGGTGCGATCAGACTCAGGGTTAGGTTTTACCTTGTTTCCCTGTTCTGTTCGTATCAAGCCGACTCCGCCGGTCATAGCTATTGCGATAACGAGATTATGGATTCCGGAGCAGGCGGAGACATTCAGAGCTTTAATGTTAAGTAAAATTTTATTTAATAGTTGATGTTTACCTTTAGCTGGTTTTAGTAGAACTAGTCTAAGTGTACACACCGCCGGAATTAACTCTGGCAGAACTATTTTGACGATACTCGTGTATCAATTCCAACTTACAGATGGTACGCTGTCTGGAGTTGGGGTGCGCAGCCGTTCTCCAGCAAACGTGTGGGTATGAGGTCTGCCGATCTCATGCCAGCTGTGCGGTGCAGGTTGACGACCTCTTAGTCTGGCATCCAGACGGCTGCGAAGTGTGTTACGCTTTGGTGGGGAACGTGACTAATGAGTCAGCGAGCAATGACCGTTGACTCACAGGAAGAAGATAGGTAGGTAAGTGAGGCAGGTGGCTTTAGATCTAAAACACTTGCTTTTAGCCCAACTCCTCCTCCTTCCTCTTCCTTTCAGGGCTTCTCGAAGTCCATGATCCTTGGAGATATGTTCGGGTTTTGTGATCCCCAAGGTGAAAACCCTGAAAAAGAAGTCCCTGCCGAAGGCTGCCAGACCAGCTAAGCCTTCTCTGGCGGGCTCCGCCAGGTCGTCATTGGCCCCCAAGCCTTTGGCTTCCTCAGCAAAAGCTACTCCCCCGCCTAAGGGGTCGAGAGCTAAGGGTTCTAAAGCCAGACCGACGGAGTCCGGCTTCGACCCTGATGCCTTCGCTAATCTTCTCATGGAGAAGATGGGCAATATTTTGGACTCGAGATTCCAATCGATGTCCTCTCAGCTCGCCTCAGGTTTAGAGACATCGGGGCAGTCCATCCTGTCTCTGGCTCAGAGACTACAGACTCAGGAGAGCTTGCTGGCCGGACTAATCCAGTCCGGAGGCACACAGCTGTCCTTTATTGTGCCGGATGCATCTAAGCTCCCACCATTCGAGGACAACAACCCATGGCGGTTGGCGCTGCACACTCCCTTTTCGGATGGCATGCTGACAATTGAAGGCTGCTGAACCCGTCCCGTGGAAGATTACGAGTTCTTCCCGGCGGACCTCCAATTTCCCTTCCCAGGCTACGCTCGGTTAGCTGAGGAAGCGTTTGTCAGGGTAGACAGGATCCCAAAGGAGACTGTGATCTATCCTAGTGATCAGGCACGGTCGGCATGGGTCCGCACCCTTTCGGAATGGGATTGCGTCAACACCAAGTTGACGCCACACAAAGGTTGCTACACCATGTTCGTGGTGGGGGATAACATCCCGAAACCTTGCACATCTAAGATCGCGGAGTTAACTCTGCAGGCCGGAATGGAGGAGAAGCCAATGCCTCAGCTTCGAGAGACAGAGCCTACCTCTCTGCTCTTTCCCGGAGATTTGGAGTGCTGGGTGTGTGCTCCGGAAATGTTCACAGTGGGCATACTCGATCTGGAGTGTGCTTCCACACAGTTTAGTGAATGGTTACCCAGAATTCCGGATGCCATGGTAAAGACAGAGTTTGAGGCAAAGTGTAGACTGAGTAGGTCGATCAACTCGGTTACTACTTCAGAGTTGACAGCCTCTTTCTACGCTGAGGAACCTCTATTCCAGGTCCTAACAAAGTCGCTGCTGCAGACTTTCCAGTGTGACCTGTATGACTTTGTGGTTGCTAGGTGGAACTGCAGCAAGCATGTCTTTGCCAATGCTTCCATTAGACATGAGCCTAATAAGCTTATTAAGGCATCGATCTGGGGACCCAACCTCTTTCCTGATGACATGGTTAACAGCATCATCAGTGAGGCAGCTAGGGCTAACCAGAACCTTCGTGTCCGCTGGGACCTTCCCTTCAAAAGGAAGTTTGAGACCTCCGGACCGCAAGCCAAGGGTAGGAAGAGGGCCAGGAAGTATCAGCCCTTCCTGACCTCTCAGGCACAGACGGTGGTGCAAGCAGTTCCCGTCTCCCAGCTTGGTCAACCTTCGACCTCTAAGGCACAACCACAACAACAATTTGTACTGCTACAGAGTCGGCCAACTCAACAGTCCTCAAGTTCGGCTACTTTCGTGATGTCCCCGGCCTTCAACGCTTCGTTTGAAGCGCAAGGGGCGTTTCAATGCTATAACAGGCACGCAAGGGGTAGCAGAGCAAAAGGAGCTTACCGGCACAGAGCTGGTTCCAGAGCTCTCTTCAGAGGCAGAGGTTTCAGAGGAGGCAGAGGAAGTAAGACCTCATCCAGTCAATGAGCCTCTCCAGGTAGGCAGGAGACTGTACCTCTTCCGGGACCATTGGACCTTCAGTACGTGGGCCCACAGTATCGTATCAAAAGGTCTGGGGTGGAGATGGATAAAAGGGCCTCCTCCACCAGTCAGCTTCCACCAAATTCCAACAACAGACCTTCTAGACTATGCCAAAGACCTTCTTCAAAAGAAAGCAATAAAGAAAGTCAGTCACCTGAAATTTCAAGGACATTTGTTCAATGTACCAAAGAAGGACTTGGACAAACGAAGAGTGACTCTGGACTTGTCCCGTCTCAACTCATACATTCAATGCGACAAGTTCCGCATGCTAACCGTCTCGCAGGTGCGGACATTACTTCCCCATCGGGTCGTCACCACCTCTATCGATCTTACAGACGCTTACTATCACGTCCCGATAGCAAGAAACTTCTCTCCCTACCTAGGCTTCAAACTAGGAAAACAGGCTTACTCACTCAGAATCATGCCATTCGGGCTCAATATAGTGCCCAGAATATTCACCAAGCTAGGAGAGACAGTAGTGCAGGAACTAAGAGCTCAGGGGGTGCTGCTAGTAGCTTACCTAGACGACTGGCTCATTTGGGCAACCAATGACAAGGAATGTCTCAGGGCAACAGCCAAAGTAATAACATTTCTAGAGTATCTGGGATTCCAGATAAGCAAGAAAAAGTCCCGTCTCATTCCGGCGTCTTGCTTTCAGTGGTTGGGAATTCAATGGGACCTAACCGCACACAAACTATCTCTTCCGCCGAACAAGTGCAGAGAGATAGTGAAAGCTACGAGACAATTCCTCAAGAACAGACGGGCTTCTCGTCGTACCCAAGAAAGAGTCTTAGGTTCACTTCAGTTTGCTTCGATAACAGATGTTCTGTTGAAAGCCAGACTGAAGGACATCAATCGGATATGGCGGAAAAGAGACAACAGCAGGCTCAGAGACAAAATCTCCTTGATTACGCCGATACTAAGGAAAAGACTTCGTCCATGGACGAGAGTCAAGAGTCTTTCCAAGTCAGTGCCGGTACAATTTCCCCCGCTGTCTCTAGTAGTCCACACGGACGCCTCTCTGAGCGGATGGGAGGCTATTCTCAGTACAAGAAGGTTCAAGGAACATGGTCGACAGCATTCTGCCAGTTCCATATCAATGCACTAGAAGCAATGGCCATTTTCCTGACCCTGAAACGACTAGCTCCAGCCAGGAATATTCATATCTGACTAGTCTTGGACATTGCAGTGATAGTTTACTGCATAAACAGAGGAGGCTCAAGTCGAGCCACATAAATCAGGTGACAATGAAACATCATTGGCACCTGTCAGCCACTCACCTGGCAGGAGTACGAAATGTCATTGCAGACTCACTGTCCAGAACAACTCCGCTGGAGTCGAAGTGGTCTTTGGATGCAAAGTCATTCAATGGGATTTGCCTACAAGGTAGACCTGTTTGCCACGGAGTCCAACCACAAACTTCCGTGTTAGTGGCTTCCAATTTGGATCCTCTGGCTCACGCCACAGATGTGATGTCCATAGACTGGAACAATTGGCAGAAGATTTACCTATTTCCACCAATAAACCTCTTGATGAAAGTTCTACACAAACTCAGATCTTTCAAAGGACAGATAGCACTGGTAGCACCCAACTGGCCGAAGAGCAATTTGTTTCCTCTTCTACTAGAGTTGAAACTCCATCCCAGACGGATTCCCAACCCAAAGCTGACTCAGGTGGTACAAACTCGGACTGTGTCAGCTTCCTCAAGAATTCTGAATGCCCTAACTTTATGGACTTCATGAAGTTTGCAGCACAAAAGGATGCTAATATTGACCCGCTAAACACTCTGTTCGTGGAGTCAGACAAAAGAGAATCGACACTCCGGCAATATGATTCGGCAGTGAGGAAGTTAGCCATCTTTCTAAAAGAATCAGATGTTCAGACGATGACTACGAATCTGACAATTTCATTTTTTAGAACTCTGTTCGAAAAAGGCCTAGCTGCTAGTACCATTACTACGACTAAATCTGCCTTGAGGAAGATGAAGATATTTCAGTTTGGTTTTAATATTGATTTAACAGATTCGTACTTCTCGTCTATCCCTAGAGCACGTGCTCGTCTGAGACCGGTAGACTGTCTTCACACGGTCTCCTGGTTTTTAAATGACGTACTCAGGTTGGCTTCAGATACTGATAATGAATCATGCTCATATATAACCCTTCTCAGGAAAACATTATTTTTAATGAGTCTGGCCTCAGGTGCCAGAATATCTGAACTGTCAGCTCTCTCTAGAGAACCAAATCATATTGATTTCCTCCTGTCAGGAGAACTTCTGCTCTCTCCAGATCGGAAATTCTTAGCAAAGAATGAAGACCCACAGAACAGATGGTCTCCGTGGAAGACGGTCCCTCTTCCACAGGACCCATCATTGTGTCCTATTATTACATTAAAATCTTATCTGGGCAGAACTTCTAAAAAGTCTTAAGGTCCTCTTTTTAATAGAGAGAATGGTGGAACCATTTCCATCAGACAACAAATTCTTTATTTTATTAAACAAGCCAATCCGGATTCAGTTCCTCATGTCCATGATATCCGAGCAGTGGCTACCTTAGTTAATTATTTTCATCATATGAACTTCAATGATCTTAAAAAATATACGGGTTGGAAATCTCCGACAGTATTTAAACGCCACTATCTGAAGCCTCTAGAGGCCCTTAAATATTCGGCAGTGGCTGCAGGGAACATTGTGTCCCCTGATACAGCCTAGTTATGTTATTGTAAATTTGTATATTATTATTATCATTGTTTTTGCTATTAATTACCTTTTGGTACTCCCTCTCACCTACCTGCCTCGCTTGTAATCCCTGCCTTTTTGCCTTTTGTTCCGGACTGGATTGCTTATCAACCCACTCCTGTACTTGTACATAATTCATTAATTTGTTTGTTTTTATGTTCATTACCTGTTGTATTTTTCCTGGTGATGGTATGGATTTGGTCATATTAGATGTTATTTACCAATTGTATTTTGCTATTTGCTATCCTTAACTTGGATTATTAAAACAATAATTGTAAGGAATTTTTATTTTACCTTTCATATAAAGTTTTTTGTTTACATTCTATTTCCAAGCTTGTATGGCCAATTCTCTGTTACTATTTCACTGGGCAACACAGGTCGAGCCCAGAAAAGGGATTTTGACAAAGGAAAAATCTATTTCTAGGGGAAGACCTACCCTTTATCTGGCCCAAACTTGGGTGCGTATTTCAGGAATGGCGTTCTTGGCAGAGGCAGTAGTAGTAGCGAGCGGAAGGTAGCCGTTGTAACGGCACCTCTGCAGAGGGGGATTTTGGGAGAGGAGAGATCTATTTGGTGAAGTATCTGTGATAGTGGCTTCCACTCGCCCCTGATGCTATACCGACACCCTTTGAGGGTGAGCGAGCCAGAGATAGTAACTCTGGCATTCCATATGGCTTTTTCTCTGTTATATTTAGCATTTATTTATACCTAGAAATGAGTGCTATAGGAACATTTCACTGGGCGACACAGGTCTTCCCCTAGAAATAGATTTTTACTTTGTCAAAATCCCTTTATTAATATCATTTCAAGGTTATCTTAAACATATTAACATAGAGAGAGAGAGAGAGAGAGAGAGAGAGAGAGAGAGAGAGAGAGAGAGAGAGAGAGAGATTTCAGTATATTCTTTGACCCCAAGATGGCAGCAATTATTAGACTCACAAAGATTGTAACACTCCCCTACCCTTGCTATCAGGTTTCTTGACAGTTGTGTTAATCTTTTAATCATAAACTAAAATCTTACTAATTCACTATAGTATTTTCTTTAATGAATTGATATTATTGCTGTTAACATTAATATTAGTTGAAAATTAGTAAATCATATATTTATCTTACAAAAACCTACATCTCTATAGAAGATACAGAGAGAGAGAGAGAGAGAGAATTATTATTTTTATTTAATATTTAATCTTGTTAAGAAATTCAGTCTCAAGAAGAACAAATTGTTAAAAAATCCACAATTATATATTAAAATATGTTTCTATGCAAAAAATAAAGACTTTTGAACACCTGAACAGTGTTCCTATCAGTGCAGACGTTAAAATGTAAAGTGAGAGGGTAGTTTCCTCCTGAAGAGCATCTAAAAAGGTGGGCGGAGCGAGAAAATAACAGCCCATCATCGAAGTGCTGGTTCGAGTGTTATGTAATTACAAACTCAACAGGCAGTTGCACCAATCTCCTTGATCTCCGAACCTGCGAAGTTGCTCATACTTGCACTGCATAGGTGCCATAGTCGGAAACATTCACTGGGACATCGGCTATCTGGAGAGAGAGAGGGGAAGAGGAAGTAGAGCATCATGGTTCACATGGTCACCATCAGTTTTGAAATTAAAATCTTTTAAGTACTGTTTGGTAATGAAACTGTTGATGAAAGGGTCTTCATTCGTAAACTGCTTGTTATCTTCAGAAGATATCCCTAACGTTTATAGCAGCTCCTTCAACTAATCTTCTCACTTGAGAATCGTCGCTTTTAATCCCAATTAATTCTGTGGTGGTCTAAATTAAAACTATGAGTCACCAAAGCGCTGCCCTGTGCATGAAGATCATAGGCCCTTCTGTGTTCCCTCAATCTTACCTCTAATCCCCTACCACTTTCCCCATAGTAACAACCATTGCCATATGAAATGGAACCTTGTAAACACGTTATTTCTCTTGGTACTATTATTGTTCTTTGTAAGAGCTTTTGGCAAAGTGTTTTTGTAGATACAGGTGGTCCCTGTTTATCGGCTGCTTCTCTCTATGGTGCTTCAGTTTTATGGCGGTTTTCAAAAATACCCATTAAAAAATAAGATTTCTTATGGCGCTACATTCGGTTATCAGCACCTTAAGCCCACTATGGCACGCATATGCCGCTATGGTGCACCATAGCGGTTATTGGGGACGCCATAAAGCGAAAGTCGCCATTAGGCGAAGCATGAAGGTCTAAGGGAGTAAAACATACTTATGGCCCTCCTATGGTGCTGAGACTCTTATTGTGCTCTTATGGCACCGATAACTGCTTATCGGCGCCATAAGTATGTTTTACTCCCTTAGACTTTCATGTTTCGCATTTGTCGATTTTCGCTTTATGGCACCCGACCAGGAACAGAACCCATGCCGATAACAGGGGACCGCCTGTATAAACAATTTCTGTATCCTTTTGGTATTTATTGATATAATCACCATCTTTTGAGATTTCATCGTCAAAGGGAAATGATACATGTTTCTAGTCTTTCATTTCCTTGTTATCTCGACCAATATAAAACTTTATAGCTCGGCTGATGGCATCAGTAATAAAATGTTCAGGGTACTTTAAGGACTCAAAGGTGTCTATGACATGTTTAAGTTCTCTGTCTAGAAATGCAAGGTTGCATATATGAAACTCATAATTACATTCCTTTTAACCTGTGACTGGTGGGGAAAAATAATGAATATAATTTTCTTTGTTAGTAGCTTTTCTAAAAACTGAAAATTTGAAAGAGTTACTATTTACATCCCTGTGAAGCACTGCCCTGTGCATGAAGATCATAGTCCCTTCTGTGTTCTCTCAATCTTACCTTTAATCCCCTACCACTTTCCCCGAAGTAACAACCATTGCAATCATGACATGGAACCTTGTAAACACCGTTATTTCTCTTGGTACAATTATTGTTCTTTGTAAGAGCTTTTGCCAAAGTGTTTTTGTAAGTATACAGTGGTCCCCCCATATTCGCGGGGGATGCGTGAATAGTTAGAATCCGCGAATGTTTGGAACCCCTATGAAAATGCTAAAAACAGCCCATTTTGTTAGTTAAAACTCAAGAAAAACCCACTAAAAATGTTCATACTTGGTTTTTTAATAGTTTTATCACAAAAAGTGCATTTTATGATAAAATTCATCAAAAAAAACCAGGAATTTGTGGATATTTATCATAGAAAAATACCGCGAATGCGCGAATTTTCCGCGAATAATGCAGGGAAACGTTCCCCAGAGAAATCCGCGAATCTGGAGAACGCGAATACAGGGGGTCCACTGTAATTTCTATATCCTTTGGTGTTTATTTATATAATCACCTACTTTTGAGATTTCATCGTCAAATGGCAATGAAACACATTTCTTGTCTTTCATTTCCTCATTATCTTGACCAATATAATACTTCTTTTTAGCTTGGCTGATGGCGTCAGTAATAAAATGTTCAGGGTACTTTAAGGACTTGAATGTGTCTACGACATGTTTGAGTTCTCTGTCTAGAAATGCGGGGTTGCATATACGAAGTGCCCTTAAAACAAAACTCATAATTACATTCCTTTAAACGTGTTGTGAGTGCTGGGATAAACAATGAATATAATTTTCTTTGTTAGTAGCTTTTCTAAAAACTGAAAATTTGAAAGAGTTACTGTTTACATCCCTGTGAATTAAAACATCTAAGAAAGAAGTTTTGTTATCAACCTCTTTTTCAAGTGTAAATTTTATAGAATCAACAACGTTGTTCACAGTATTCAGTAAGCAGTCTAAAGCTACGTCGTTGCCGTAAAAAACAATAAATATGTCATCTACATATCTCACCCACAGAGTGGGCTTACAGTTAGGATTACATCTCTGTAATATTTCAGCTTCTATGAACTCCATGCACCATTTGGCTAAAATTGGTGACAATGGTGAACCCATTGAAACACCGGCCTTTTGTTGGAAGTATTCATCATTTAAGTAAAAATGGTACATTCAAGACAGATTCTATTTTCACTTTTAATGATGAATACTTCCAACAAAAGGGTGGTGTATCTATGAGTTCACCATTGTCACCAATTTTAGCCAACTGGTGCATGGAGTTTATAGAAGTTGAAATATTAGAGAGATGTAACCCTAACAGTAAGCCCACTCTGTGGGTGAGATATGTAGATGACATATTTATTGGTTTTTACGGAAATGACGTAGCTTTAGACTGCTTACTGAATACTGCCAACAACGTTATTGATTCTATAAAATTTACAGTTGAAAAAGAGGTTGATAACAAGATTTCTTTCTTAGATGTTTTAATTCACAGGGATGTAAACAGTAACTCTTTCAAATTTTCAGTTTTTAGAAAAGTTATCAAGCGCTCATAGCAACAGGACATGCAAGCCACTCAAAAAGACATGTCAGCATTCCTAAGCTCGTCACCTCGAACACCTTGTCTCTAAGGGAAGTTAAATAATGACTCTCTAAGAAACGTCACAGCACATCACATTACGACGATGTACTAAACATTATCTCAGCAAATCCCTCTTTTATGTAACAGATGGTCGGCCACCTAGAATTGCTAGCACCTGCCTAGCCATAGCTCACATAAAATAACTTATACATACAGAAAAACACATTGGCCGGCTCATTAAACACTATAATAAAAAATAACTGCACGTCTTTGGTGGTACAATGTCTATCACACATTATTCCAACAGCCTGCAAATTGGCTATAATAACAATTGTTTGAAGAAAATTCTCATCATCTTGAACTTTCTCACACTCCCGTGTATGTGTTTGGTCTGCAACTGCAACTACACAGACTCGTGAAACATGCTGTAGAGAGGCGAAATGTCTCCCCGTGGAAGACAACTGATGACTTCCGTAGTCCAAAAGCACCGTAGAACCCCGTAGACTCGAAGAAACTCTCGCATGAGGGAACGTCAGCAGCATACATCTCTGCAGTAGTTGATGGACGTCATGCTGGGCGTAGGGGAACGATGTTTATGGTGCTTCAGTACGTCAGTCACGTCATTGGTCAATTAAAGAAAAATTAATCTTAGACATACATCTCAAGTAATGACCTCAAAAAAAATTCTAAGAAATACTAACTGAACATTCTCCATCTAACCCCATTAATATGACCACTGAACTAATTCATAACTACAACTCGTGAAGGAACCTCATAAGACCGCTAAATCACAAATCACTATCATAACCCCGTAAAAAAAACATTAAATTCTCCAACTTAATTCTCCAATAACATAAAAAAAAAGGCTCGCCAACATGATACACACATCAGCACACCAACTCTATGGACTACTGTCACCACATATCACACTCACAAATTCTCTCAAGTATAAAAAAAAAATAAGAAAAATGAGCCCAAAAAAAAAAACACTTAACAAACCCAGCCCCAAATTATCACCAAAAATGTTCTCTCAAGCTCTGATATTTCAGTAACCCACAAAATCAGTAAGAACCCTGTACTGTCTAACAGCAAAACCCTTTTACTGTTTACATAATTAATCTCCAAAATATAATGCCAAACACCCATTTTATCTAACACATACCCCAACAAATCATATCTCCTGTCCAAAATAGAAATGCTATGCAAGCTTAACCCCAATTACGACAAATCTCGTAGGAAAAGAAAAAAAAAGAAAAAAAATAATAACAACAATAATAAGTGAACTTTCCCATTACAAAGCATATAATATATATAAATTCATAATCCAACCTTTCCCTCATGAATGCAATATGTATCGTTATGGAATTTGCTATCGCAACATATGTCATCGGCCACAAACGACCGGAAACAACCCCCTTACAAAGTACATCTCCGTAGAATGCCATAGTCAGCAGAGAATAGTGCAAATCTCCGAGTAATCAACACCGAAGGAAAAAAGTCAGCAACCGGACTCATCATGGCATTATCAGCAAAAATCCACCCGTGAACACGTCATGTGCTCGAACTGCACTACTGATTTGTCTAGTCAGACTTGCAACTTCAGAAACATTATTTCCAGAAAATTCTATACTAACACCATTACTCTCCAAAAAGCCCCCAAAATTCTCCAAAAATTCTATACTGACACTATATCAGCACATTTCACAAAATTATCTCCAGAAGATCACCAAGGAGCCCCCCCAAAAAAATTGTCCTTAAAGACATAAATATCCAGGAAAAAAAAAAAATGTAGTGCCATTATGTAGACATTCAAAAATGCAAAAATTCTCCCTTAAATCTCTCTGCAGCATCAAACGCCTGAAATTATAAACACATTCTTGAATAATGATTCCAAGTCACGAACAAAGATATTAAAAAATCTGCACAAACTGTTCCGAGAGAAAAATAAATTCAAACTCGCCCATGATAAAAAAAAAAACTTACGGCAGCGATGGCTAAAGTCTAAAAAAGGGAAAAGAAAAGTCAATGGCACTGTTAACTATTCCCGTGACACCTGTAATATCTGTGACTTACGTAAACTTCAAGCAATTATCTGCTGAACCCATAAAAAAAAGGAAAACTAAATTTGTGGTTAGTACCTCCCATATTCACAAACATCACCACCCTTAGTATTCGTACAAACACCCATGTTAGTATCAGAAATTAACACCAATATCAGTATCAGTACTCGCTAGTATCGCCAATATCACCAGTAAGGGCTTAATATTGACATTCACCCATAACTCCAATATCACCAGCATTCATCACCATTTGACATCACCAATGGCACATCACCAGTCATCACCATTTTAAAATAGTCTCCATATCCCAAACACAAAACCATTCTAAAATAATCTCTGTATCCCCAGTTATAATCATGTCCTCTGCCATTGCGTAAAAGCACTCTCCAAAGCGTAAAGAAAACTTGCACCATATTCATATGCATTTTCTCTTTACTAAAGAAAAAAAAGAACAAAAATCTTTCTAAAAGAAACCCTACGGGCATCTCACATCATCTCTCAATGGCTATCAACTGACTCAAAAGCATGGCAATGAACTTTTCTTTTCAAGGCCAAACTGCCCCAGCCCCCCATCCCCCCGAACAAACAAAAACATTAAAAAAAAAAGGAAGTTCACCCTCCACCACAAGCATTCCCCCCTGCAACCACACTAGTCTCCCATTTTGCTGGCTATTTCAAAAACAAAAAAAATACCGATTAGCAGGCATATGCATGAGCGACCGCTGGCTCCAATGGCCAAAAAATGCAATCCAAGCACCCCCAGAACTAAGTTGCATGTATGAAAAACCTTCACACGCATACATATGAATTAAAAAAAAAAAAAAAGAATGTGCCGCCTCTAAATATATGCTAAGAAATCATGTTCTGCTCCTATGGAAAAAAAAAATGGTAATCTGAACTTATTCTTTAACTCCAAAAATGATTCATACACAAAGGGAAAAAAATAATGTAACGCTCACGCCGTCAATGAAAGAACACAGGATCGCCGATTTGTGTGCGCATATGTATAAACACGCGAATACACACATACCTGCATGTGTGAGAATGATACTCGGCACTTGAACAAGAAAGCACTTAGTATTCACACGCACCCACAAAACCCAACTGAGTGACCCAATGTTTGCAGTGTCTTGCGACAGACAAACATGCCGACGCTAATTGAGTTTTTCCCTCCCAGTACCAGAACGACGGCTGAATAATTCTTGTCCCCCATCACCTATTAACTGAAAATCTAACGCATTTCACAACCAGACTCTCTGAAAACAGCCCCTTTAAGCTGCCATTAATCTCACAAAAGGCGTAATATGGTTCAAAAACCGCTGCCACCACTAATATCCGCAGATTAGAATCTAATCTCGGTATTTATTAAAAGGTAACAATGAACCAGAGCAAAAGGCAACTGGCAATGCCCTCTCTCTCTCTCTCTCTCTCTCTCTCTCTCTCCACGACACACCTCCCCCTCCTTTACCTAAGGCAACCAAATCAGACACGTGAGCTTATAAAAAATAACATTTATTTAAGAACAAAGCATTAGCTAAATAAACCCAGGTTCTTAACAAAAAAATTAAATGAATGATTGACTCAAAGTCCAAATAACTCTGATAACCCTCACTAATTAATCAAATAACTAACATTAGTTAAGCCATAACATTAGGCACAGTCAACATAGTCAGTACACCATAGTAAGTCACCATATTCAATACCCCTTGTCTCAGATCATTTCCCCTTCCTCCAGATCAATTCCCCTTCCTCCAGGTCAATTCCCCTTTCTCCAGATTCGCCTGTTAGAAGACAGGAGAACACCCCGATAAGCATAAGATTATAATAAAAAATCATATGAAATAAAACATTTCTGAAATAAATATTCAAATACAATCCAGTCACAACTTTGGCCAAAATAAATATGCTTACCCATTCAACACAATATGCCCAACACTATATAACAAAGATACTGTTCGAAGCAGCCATCTTGGCTTCTGCCGCCTCTGTAAGGATCTATCACCTCCTGGTTACCTTACACTCTCATATGTAAGGAAAAGCTCGCACACACGCACAAACTCACACCCATTGTCCACACCCAAGAACTGCCTAGAACTAGATTCATAAGTCATCTCTGTATCAAGCGCTCATAGCAACAGGACATGCACACCACTCAAAAAGACATGTCAGCATTCCTAAGCTTGTCATCTCAAAAACACTGTCTCTAAGGGAAGTTAGATGATGACTCTCTACATTCTAAGAAACGTCACAGCACATCACATTACGACAATATACTCAGCACATCCCTCTTTTATGTAACACATATACCACAAAATAATAAAGTTAGTTGAATTATGTGCATTTAATAACGTATTTTCATTCGGGGAATCATTCTACATGCAAAAATTCGGGTGTAGTATGGGTAGTCCTTAAGTCCTGTTTTAGCCAATCTGTACATGGAATACTTTGAAACTACAGTAATAAATGCAATAAAACCCCAAAACATGCTGTGGATGAGATATGTAGATGGTATTCTAACATTTTGGGATGATAGATGGAGCAATTTTAATGAATTCCTTTCAAAATTAAACGCATTAGTGCCCAGCATCGAATTTAAAGTTGAATGGGAAACAGACAACAAAATTCCTTTTCTTGATGTTTTAATACAGAGACACGACAGAATACAAATTTACCATATACAGAAAACCAACGCTCTCACTTTCATACATTTACTACTTTAGCTATCACGACATTACTATCAAAATAGGTGTAGCCAGCAACCTGTTCTTAAGAGCCTTATGAATTTGTTCCCCAGATTTCCTGGAAAAAGAATTTGAACTAATTCATAAGCAGCTTTTGTCTTTAAAGTATCCTGACCATATAATTGAGAAAGCAATTCACAAAGCAAACGCAATTTTCTACCGACCCCCTCAAGACAAGACCAGAGATACACCCAACAATAAAATAAAAATTCCACACCTGGACAGGATTAAGACAGTGACTCAGACCTTCGGAAAATCTAACCCTTTTGCATTTACCTACCCAACCACCTTAGCCAAATCCCTGATTAACGTCCAACAAAAGACATCCCCCAAGGACACAGGCGTTTACGAAATCCCATGCCAGGACAGTGACCAATCTTACATCGGATTTACAGGAAAATCACTTCCCCAGAGATTAATACAACACAAACAGTCAGTTAGGTATGGACAACAGAACTCAGCTATTTTCAACCATATAAATGAACATAACCATAGAATAAACTGGGATTCGTCACATATAATTTATAGCAGAAACTGTCGCTACAAGAGTCAAATGATGGAATCAGCCTTAATTAGAGAGAGGCAGGTAATGAACATCTCAAAAGGAGCATGGGATTCAGATGTGATCGACAAGATTTTCATTCAACCAACACTTAAGAAGATTAAAGGAAGATTATCAGCAGGAGTGACCTAAATTGGCTTACCTGTGGATAGATCTCTTGGTATAAATACCACCTTTTCTGTAAACTTTTCTCATTCATCTACCTGAAGAGGGAGACAGCAGTCTCTGAAATATAGTATTTTTTTTCTCTCTATATTTTGGTGTTTTTATGGGCTCCTTTTAATAGATAGAATTCTTTTGTAACAGAACATTTTTACCAGTCATCTGGTTACCATTCATCAACTGTTACCTCACAAAAGCCAGACACCTGAACCCTCATCACAGGTATTAAACGGCTGAATACTCTGAAGGCAACAGCGATCCCTTAACAACTTACCAGTATTGCAGAAAATCAGACTAAGTTCATCAAAACAGGTGTGAGGTAATCTTGTACGTAATTGAATTAATCAAAGGGCATCACTCCATCAACAACTTTAAAAGTCTAAGTATTTCCCTGATTTCAGAAGTCTTAAGTACTTCCCTGGTTTTAAGTCACTTCAAGTAAATTGAAGGAAAGCAGATCAATTACCACTCTATGTTTCTACCTAACATCAATATAATCAAATGCAAATATACTGGTTAGAAATGAAATACTTAAAAAAATTTTAAATTCAAAAATTTATTATTGAACTCAAAATTTATAAGTGAAATTCACAATATCAGGGAAAATTACTGTTACTTGAAAACAAAGTAAAGTTTAACTAATTCTTGAGTCAAATTAAGTAAAATTAAATCAAAATTAATTTATCCCAAAATTCAAGAAAATTAATTCAATTGAAATTCAAAAGTGTCAGGCAATAATTGAAAATTTGAAATGAATTCACAAGTGCTAAACAATAATAAAACTTGAAAAGAATTCTAAGTAAATGCAAATTAATTCACAAGTGTTAAATTTAATTAAATGTGCAATGATTAAGCAATGAAAATAACTATGTCAATTAAATTGTAAATGCAAATGAAAATACAGAAAAATGTGGACAGTATCAAAATAAAAAGGCACACTTCAACAAGAAAATGAAAAAATGCGCAAAATGAAAAACAAATATTTTTTATCTCAAAACATTGTAACCATCAGGTTTTACCAAACCTTCGTAACTATCTGTTATTAGTTATTAGCTAACCACTGTTCCTATCCATTATTAGTTTCTTACCAAACCATCATAACCATTAGATATTAGTTGCAACTAATAAAAATATAACACAATTTACCTTTTTGGTATACCAACTTCTTTCTTTGCTGCAGTCTTGTTTTATACTTCCACAAAAACCAGGCGTCGTTACAACAACAATGTTTGTTCAGATTCCACAAAAACACTATTTAACACTAAATAAACTCTAAGAAATATCAAATATGAAATCCTCAAGTTACGAGTGACCAATTTACGTTACGTTAATATAACTCAAGGATGGGGAGAGAGAGAGAGAGAGAGAGATGTTAACGCCTCGAGAATCTAAGATCTAATGAATTCTTCTCCCTTGCGGAAACTGAACAGTGGATGACACAAAAACGTTTTGAGACAATAATGCTTTCAGAAGCTTCGAAATCTTATGCAACTTTACTCACAAAATGTGTAACCT
>NC_087206.1:44613933-44661686 GCF_015104395.2 Macrobrachium nipponense | reverse complement strand
ATAAGCTATGTAACTGTTCGGTAAGTATATGTGAAACTTTATTTTATCATGAAAATATCATTTTTCAGGAGAGAAGGGAACCCTTGCGATGGCTAAGAATAAGGGAATGAGAGAACGAACAGGGCAGGCGTCTTCCTCAGTCAAAAAGAGTCGCAGACAACAGAGAAACAGCTCCTTGCGACCGAAATCAAAGGTACCTCCAGATTTAAAGGGCCTTGAAAGCACCATTTCTGTCAGATCGTCTAGCATCAAAAGAGCATATTAAAAGTCCAAGTACCAGTCCCAAAACAATTTATTATTCATAAAATAGCTAGCACTCTGCCTGTTCACGTAGCATGGAAGAAATACTGAGTGTCCAAGTTCCAGTTCCGAAAGAGATTGTTAAGCATTTAAGAAAGACCACCCCTCGGATACTGAGCCTCTGTTACCTCCAGTTTCTCCTTCGAATGACACCAAAAAGGATTCTCGTGAAGGCCAGGTAGGTGATACTAATTAATCTGGTTATGCTTGGAATTTAGTTTGTTCCGATACGTAATACAAACCGTCGGTCCTTTAACAATAGGAATGTAACTTGCGGCAGCTGGAAACCGGTCGTAAGCTTCGAACAAGGGAGGTGAAGAATCACTTTGCTTTCAGCTGCGCTGGTGACAGAACGTGTTCTCCACTTCTCTCTGCCCACCATCGTCGCATGCTTCGTACTTCACACTTTGGTTTTGCCTTCTCTTGCTATTGTATTTGTGGGAAAATCCTGTAAGTAGTTGTGACTTTTGTATTTTCATTTAATTATGGATTCTCGTGAGCTGGAGAGTTCCCCACGCCTCCCCATCAGCGCAGATGCCCTGGTGTGGAGGGGCCATAAGTGTGGGGCCTTCCGCTCCTTTCCTGAAGTTAACCCTCATGATTTATGTGCTCGGTGTCAGGGGAGCGAATGCTCTCACAACAAGCCCTGTGATATTTGTTGTGTGTGGTTTGGAGGAGCAGTGGGCGCGATTTGAGGAGGAGGAAGCGACGTAAGCCTTCCAGGGAGTCATCGGAAAGTTTCCGGCTACTCCCCTGGTCTCGGACACGTCGTCTTCTTTCCCTCCCTCTATCTCAGCTCCCGCGTATGGCTCCTTCCCCTTCGGGAGGGGGCAGGGTTTCTCGCTCCTCCTCTTCGCCCGATCCGTTGAGCGTGGAGGAGGAGGGCGAGATACCCCGACATTCAGTTGTACTCGGGGTCTTACGTTCGCTCGGGGTGGGACTTGTCCCCCCCCGGCGAGGGGGAACCCCCCTACTAACTCGACCTTTGCTTCCTCAGGTGTGCCTGCCCCGGGTGACGACCTCGGCCAGGTTTGGTTCTCGCTGGGTCTCCAGGGGGGACAAGGTGTTTGGGGGCTGCTGCATCACCTGGCGAGTGGCTCTGCTCCAGTAATACAGACCCGGTACCACGTCTACCACCACCGTCTCAAACCCGGGGGTAATGCCGTCCCCCCTCACCTGGTGTACACTCAACATGTAACCTATGGTAACACCTTCAGCTGCTGTCCAGGCGCTGCTTCCAGGTATTCCGAGGAGGGTTGTGACTCAGCCGGACCCATGGGCAGCTGCAGAGGACTCTTTCCCCATTTCTGGCCTGATTCGCAAGGTGATCAGCCGAGTGCTTGTCACACCCCGAATCTCCGGATGATCCTGGTGGCTCCCAAATGGCCCCAGGCCATTTGGTACCCGGACCTGCTGGCTCTGCTTGCAGAAGCGCCAAGAGAGATTCCCCCTTTGCACAACCTTCTCATCCAGCCATACGTAGAACGGTACCACCGGACAGTCCAGTCTCTACATCTTCACGGCTGGCTGTTATCCACCATCTCTTGCGAGCGAGACGGCTTTTCTCGCCGAGCAGCAACAGAGATGGCTGGGTACCTCAGACAGTCCTCTGCAGCTGTGTACCAGGAAAGTGGGCCGTCTTCTGTGGTTGGTGTCGTAGACGGGGTCTATCACTTCTCAGAGCCACTCTTCAGCAGTAGCGGATTTCCTTGTATTTCTTCGCCGAGACAAGCTCCACTCTGTCCCCTCAGTCAAAGGATACTGAGCCGCCCTGGCCCTAGTCCTGAAACTGAGGGGAGTGGATATCTCGAATTCGTTCGAGATCTCCCTGCTTATGAGGAGCTTTGAGAGGTCTTGCCCACCCAGGGAACTCAGGCCCCCAGGGTGGGATGTGACTTTCGTCCTTCGAGCCACTCTAATAGTTGTCAGACAGGGATCTGACCCTCAAGACCCTCTTCTTGCTGGCCCTGGCATTGGCAAAGAGAGTAGGGGAACTGCATGGTCTTTCCTTCAACGTCAAGCACTCCAGGGGATGGGGATCTGTGACGCTTGATTTCGTCCCGAACTTCGTAGCGAAGACTCAGAATCCTTCGGTCCCTGACGACCCATTCGAGTCTTTCACAATCCCCTCCCTAATGGACTTCACCGACAACAATGCAGATGAGATGCTGCTTTGTCCTGTGACGGGCGCTATGTCGCTATCTGAAGAGAACTCGGCACTTCAGGCCTTAATGTGTCGACACCTCTTCGTTAGCACTGGGGTGACCAAGAAAGAAGTATCCAAGAACACTTTCTGTCTGCGTGAGGTGATCAGGAGGGCGTACAAAGCTGATGGTAGCGACGACATCCGTACCCTTCGTCTGAGAGCACACTAAGTCCGAGGTATTGGTCCTTCCCTTGCGTTTTGCAAGAACTTCTCCATGGCGCAGGTCCTGAAGGCAGGGGTCTGGTCCAACCAGACCACCTTCACCTCCTTCTACCTTCGGGATATAGCCCACAGGTCCTTGGACACTTTTTCCTTGGGACCCGTGGTGGCTGCTCAACAGGTTGTGTATCTTACCCAGCACCCGAGCGGACAGAACAGCATCGCATCGTTGTGTGACTGCATGAATGGATGAGTGAATGAGAGAGTGACTGGCTTCTCTTCCCCATCTTTTTCTCCTCTACCTGTGGGCAGAGGGACGCGGTCGTCACTACGCTGGAACAGGAAGCGATGCAGGTAAGCTACTCGACTGAGCCCCATCCTATCCCTTTCATTAGGGATAGGAGCAATTATCCACCACTTCCCCTGACAAGGGGGGGAAGCGGAAGCCAACAAGAGACAAACCCATGACTTCATATTGCCTCTTGCAATAGGAACAAGTTCTTGCTTGCTAGTTTTAAGAGGTACGCTTGCCTCCCTCTTATTACTTGGGTTCAGAGGTCTGACCATTGATCCTGCGGTACATACCCCGATCATTGGGCAGAGGCTAGGATCCCTCCCTCTGCTCTACGACCAGGGAGGGAACCAATGTTGGACGAACACTAGTCTGTTCTTAAGACTCAGATTCCACCCACCAAGAAGTGAGTCTTCCTATTGTAAAGGACCGATGGTTTGTATTCATATCGGAACAAATAACAATTTGTCGAAAATTTTATTTTTCCTAACTATACAAACCTGAGGTCCTTTTCACATAGTCCCACCTCATGCCACCCCTCACTCTGTTTTTCCTGGCCCTAAAGCAAAGTGATTCTTCACCTCCCAGTCGCGCGGTGCACTGACTTTCGGACAAGCCGTTAACTACCGAACTCCCTTGTTCGAAGCTTACGACCGGTTCCAGCTGCCGCAAGGTACATTCTATTGTAAAAGGACATAATATACTTAATGCAGCAATACTACCAGAGCCATTTCTTCTACTTGGTGACTTCAGTAGTAGACATCCATTGTGGGGAGATGGTGGCATCTTTAATAGAAAATGAAGATATAGGTCTTCTTAATACTGGAGAACCTACCCATTACCAATTCAGACAGGCACAGTCTCCTGCGCATCGACCTTTCAATATGTAGCTCCAACTGCAGTGTGACTTTGAGTTGGAGAACACAGTGATGACTGGCATACCAGTGACCATTCTCCAATTGTGTTCGACACCAATGATGGGTCCACCTATCCCGAGATCACCACGATGGTGCTTAGAGAAAGCAAATTGGAGAAAATTCAAAGATTTAAGTGAGTTGGAGGGGGATGCAAAAGATCTCCCAAGTGTAGATGATGCCATTGATCTACTCAATGGAACATTACATACTGCAGGTCTACACTCAATTCCTCGAACTAAAGGACTATTCAGGAGATGGCCAGTACCATGGTGGTCAGAAGATCTAAGGCTGTTACACCGAGCTACAAGGTCATCATTGACCAGGTGCCGTAGACATCGCACCTTGGACAATGTCATAATTTACAGTGTAGGGCACGATTTCGAAAAGCTATGAAAGCTGCCAGAAGATAAGCATGGGCTGGATATGTATCCTCTATTAACAGCAGAACACCAGTGTAGCATTTGGAAGAAAATAAGAAAAATTCAGGGTAATTTTACACCCAATCCTCCTCCAGTACTTATAGTGAATAATAATGTCACTGATGCCACAGAAGTTAGTAATACATTTTCAGAACACTTCGCTCGAGTCTCAGAGAAATCAGATAGTTCCCCAGGACATAATTTCAGAATGATGGAAGAACAACAGGTACTTGACTTTCAGCAAAGAAAGCTGAATCATATGATATGCCTTTTTCTGAAAGGGAATTGGACTCTGCTTTATCTAGGAGCAAGAACACTGCCTCTTGGTCAGATGAGATTCCTTATAGAAATGTTTAAACACATTTCAAGTAACACAAAACTTTTTATAATCAGTATCATCAATAGAATATGGGATGAAAGCAGCTACCCTACCATTTGGGAATTAGCTACCATGTTACCATTCCTTAAGCCTGGAAAAGATCCTCTCTGTGCAGCAAGTTACCACCCCATTGCTTTAACTTGCTGTTTGTGTAAATAGATGGAAAAAATGGTAAATGTAAGAATGATGTGGTATCTATGTAGAGCACAACAATATTCTAACACCTTCTCAGTGTGGTTTTCAAAAAATGCACTCCACCCTGGACATCTTACTGCAACTTGAAACTTCTGTCTGTGAAGCCTTTGCCTCCAAGCAACATCATGTGACAGTGTTTTTTGATATAGAAAAGGCATATGACACTGCTTGGAGACATGGGATTCTGAAGACTATGCATAATAGTGGTCTACGAGGCAAATTACCTTTTATTTGTGAGATCATTTTTACATCGTAGGTATTTTAAAGTTAAAGTTGGCAGTACTTTATCAGAGAAAAGGTGCCAAGAAGGGGTGTTCCCCAGGGCAGTGTTCTCAGTGTAACACTTTTTGTTTCTTTGGCCATAAACAGTGTTCCAGCTGTTATTCCAAGAGAGGTTTTAAAGACACTGTTTGTGGATGACTTGTCAATATCTTTTGCTACCACCCATATGACTAGCAGAAAGAAAGCTACAATTAACAATAAAAAAATATAGTAAGTTGGGCTGAGAAACAGGGTTTTAAAATCTCTGTAAGCAAGACTACTGCTGTCCACTTCTGTCGGATCAGGGGAGTGCATCCTGATCCAGACCTCTATTTGTATGGCCGTAGAATCCCATGTGTAGAACAAGTACACTTCTTTGCCTAGTTTTTGACAGTAGATTGACTTGGGTCCCCCATATCAATCATATAAAAACAAGAGCTTTGAAGTTCTACACATCTTGAAGGTGCTTTCCCCACAGCAGTTGGGGAGCTGATAGAAATCTTTACTAAAGCTTCATAAATCCTTAATCTTGTCCAAGCTATCATATGGTTGTTAAGTTTATTCTTCAGCCTCCTCATCTAACTTAAAAATTTTAGATTCAGTGCATCATTCAGGTATTCGTATAGCCACAGGAGCTTTCGTTCGTCACCAATACTAGTATGCTAGTTGATACAGGAGAGATGCCCCTTGAACTCTATCGCCAGTCATTATTACTTTGGTACTGGTTTAGAGTGCAAAGACTCCCCAAATCTCTGGCATTTGCTGTGGCAAATAGAAATATTTTTAACGGTTTTTACAAAAGTCATCCAAGGTATCCCACTCCTTTTAGCTATAGAATTGAAAAAATTTTAGAGGATACAAATATTAAAAAAATTCCCATTATCCCCTTTGTGTATCCCAGTACTCCTGTCTGGAGGTTATTTGATGTGAAATTCTCCAGGTACAGTGGTACCTCGAGATACGAAATTAATCCGTTTCGAGGCGGCCTTCGTAAAATGAGTTTTTCGTATCTTGGAACACATTTTACATGTAAAATGGCTAATCCGTTCCAAGCCCTCTAAAACACCCCATTAAATTTCATAATAAAGCTAAATTGACATATAAACAATGAAATACTACAACAATTTGGACCGTTCAATACCTAAATTGAGAATAAAAATCCAAAACCTGTAAATAAAGTGTATATTAGTGTGCAAGAAATATTATTACTGTAACGCAAAATGTGGAAGCTTACCTTTCGAGTGAGGCTATCTCCGATAGTGGCAGCAGAGGAGGAGGAGGACAAACGGCAGATAACGTACGTACGTACGTACACTTAACTTTACGAAAACACATAAAAAATTTAGGAAAACTATAAAACTAAAATTTACGAAACACTTTAACAAAACCTGTAACACTTAACTTACAAAAATCTAGAAATTACCGTAAAAAAAAAATTTTATTTTTTTTATTTTTAACTTTTTTTTTTTTTTTTTTTTTTTTTTTTTTTTTTTTTTTTTTTACTTTTATGTAGGTTTTTTTTTTTCTTTTACAGAATTTCAACTTCATCACCGCTTTCAACGTTCTGTTTTTCATCACTTGGTTCTTCCTTTTTGCTTTCAACTTTCTGTTTTTTATCACTTGGTTCTTCCTTTTTGCTTACTCCTGCTAATGCTGAAGGCCTCTTTAAAAAATAACGATCCAAGGAAGATTGCTTCTGCCTACTTTTCACAATGTTCCTGAAACAACTCAGGCAAACGTCATCGAACTGCGCAAGCATACGACCTGTGTGAGCCTTTTCGGGGTGTCTTTTTTCGATAAACGATTGCACTTTATGAAAAGCGCCCAGAATATCCTTAATTTCTGCCGTTGTCATAGGCTGCTGCTCCTCTTCCTCGCCGCTGCTAGAGAACTCCTCTTGAACGACGTTATGTTTGCATGGCCTCCAACTCCTTCAGGTCATCCGTCGTAAGCTCCTCTTGGTGCTCCTCGAGAAGGTCGTTGATGTCGTCCTCGTCGACGACCAGCCCCATGGACTTGCCGAGTGCAACGATCTCGTCAAGATCTGGTTCCAAAACAGTTTTGGGATCGTCAACTGTTTCTGACTCTGTAGCACCCAGCTTCGCCCACGTCGAATCCCTCGAAGTCTCTGGCAGATACGGCATCAGGCCAGAGTTTGCCTCCACGAGGAATTCAAGGTTCGCCTCGAAACCTCCTGCCAAGCTAGGTCCAATGAGTCGGATGCAAATGACGATGTCGAAATGCTCCTTCCAAAATTGACGCAAGGTGAGTTTGTGGTATCGGTGATGTTGAAACATCCTCTTGAAAAGATGTTTCGTGTACAGCTTCTTAAAGTTCGCTATCACTTGCTGGTCCATGGGCTGGAGGAGGGGAGGGGGGGGTGGTGTTGGGCGGAAGAAAAAGAATCTTAACGAAGGAATACTCCGCTAGGATATCTTCTCGAGGCCAGGAGGGTGGGGAGGGGCATTGTCCAACACCAGCAGGCATTTCAGGGGGAGGCGCTTCTCTTGCAAAAAAAAAAACTTCACAGTCGGGCCGAAACACAGATTTACCCACTCGATGAACAAAAGCCTCGTTACCCAAGGCTTTTGCATTAGCCCTCCACATCAGTGGAAGCTTCTCCTTCAACACTTTGTGGGCCTTGAAGGCTCGAGGAGTCTCGGCTTGATACACCTAGTAGGGGCTTCACCTTGCAATCCCCACTGGCGTTCGAACAAAGTGCGAGCGTAAGCCTGTCTTTCATAGGCTTATGCCCGGGTAGCTTCTCTCTTCCTCCGTGATGTATGTCCGACGAGGCATTTTTATCCAAAAAGGCCAGTCTCATCACAGTTGAAGACTTGCTGAGAATTTACGTTACTAAACAAAATCGTTGGAGCAAACGAATGCCGATTGCGTACGGTAAAGTTTCGGGTGCGGAGTGGCCGAGCTAAGGGACGCCAACACGTACGTATAGAAGATGCATGATGGGAGGGATGCTGTCCAATCAGAGAGAAGGATCTCATGGCTTGGCTAGCATCAGGAACCAATGGGAGAGCAGGAGGATGGTGGCGATCTACTATAACTAAGATGGTGGCGTGCGGCGCGAGTTTTCAAAATTGTATTGTGGGGCGAATCTCGGACTTTCAGAAACCTTTGTATCTTGAAAATTTTTCGTATGTAGAGCAGTAAAATTTTTCGCATTGGCTTTCGTAACTTGGATTTTTTCGTAAGTTGTCATCATCTCGTCGAACGTCTCTTTAAATGGCTTCGGCTGCTTTCGTGTCCGAGCTGGCAGCCTCCCCATGACGCACCACCGAATGGATGCCAGTCCGTTTACGGAATTTCTCGAACCAGCCATGCGAAGCCTTGAACTTTGGTTGGTTGCTTGAAGTCCCCTTCCCCTCCCTCGTCTTCCGCCTGCGCAATCAAATCGCCGAAAATAGCACTGGCCTTGTGAGCGATTGCTGTCTCCGTTACTGTATCGCCAGCGATTTCTTTGTCTTTTATCCAGATGAGGAGCAGCCGTTCCATCTCGTCGTGCACATGGCTCCTCTTGCTGGACAAAATAGTGATGCCCTTCGACGGTGTAGTTGCTTTGATGGCATCCTTCTGTTTAAGGATGGTGCCTATTGTCGACGGATTATGGCCGTATTCCTTTGCGATCACACTCAATCGCATACCAGCTTCGTACTTCTTTATGATCTCCATCTTTGTCTCCAAAGAGAGCATGCACTTCTTTCCGTGAATTTCAACTTTCTTGGGACCCCATGACTACGTTAAATTACGTAAAGTTATACAATATACAGTCTTCGCACAACATATAATATGTACTGCAACGAAATCACTAACGAATTTACGTTACTAAACAAAATCGTTGGAGCAAACGAATGCCGATTGCGTACGGTAAAGTTTCGGGTGTGCGGAGTGGCCGAGCTAAGGGACGCCAACACGTACGTATAGAAAGATGCATGATGGGAGGGATGCTGTCCAATCAGAGAGAAGGATCTCATGGCTTGGCTAGCATCAGGAACCAATGGGAGAGCAGGAGGATGGTGGCGAGTCTACTATAACTAAGATGGCGGCGTGCGGCGCGAGTTTCAAAATTGTTATGGGGCGAATCTCGGACTTTCAGAAACCTTTCGTATCTTGAAAACTTTTCGTATGTAGAGCAGTAAAATTTTTCGCATTGGCTTTCGTAACTTGGATTTTTCGTAAGTTGAGCCTTTCGTATCTTTAGGTACTACTGTACTTCAATGGATCAAAGAGGGATGAATCTGATGAGGAAATGAGGGCCATATTTTAGATCATGTATCAGAGCATGGCGTTGATATGGAGTTTTTAGCGAATCTTTTAACCAAAGAGGTGCACTTCCTTCTGTCGCCTCAAACTTTACAGCTGAATTGTATGGCATCCTAGTAGCACTGGAACATATCACAACATCCCAGTGTGTAGCTACACAATATTTTGTGACTCCAAAAGTGCCCTACAGTCCCTGGAAGTTTTTAATGCTGATTATCCCTTGGTGTTGAAGATCTTGCAGTGGATTTTCTTGCACCAGTATCAGCATTGTTTCTATTTGTTGGGTTCCTGCCCATGTGAATATATCGGGAAATGAAGAGGCAGACAAGCTAGCCAAATCAGCAGCGCAAACTTTGATACCAAGAAAAACCCGTTCCATATTCGTGATACATTCTATGATATATGGAAATCCATCCAGCATTTATGGGTACTTCATTGGGACAGAGTAGGCCCAATAAAATTAAAGAAATTACTAGCAAACACACTTGGAAATATGACCTAATACCAAGGAAGTGGGAGGTTGTATTGTGTAGATTAGTATTGGCCATACGGGTTTAACTCACGGCTATCTGATGGATGGGGAGAATGAGCCCTTCTGTGATGATTGCTTAGTTCCGCTGACTGTTAGGCATTTGCTGGTTGAGTGTCCCAGTCTAGTGGAACTTAGGAATCGTTTATAGCCTATAGTAGTGAAGCAGGTGGTAATTATAGCATGGCAAAAAACTGTCGGGAGAAAGCATATGTATTAATAACATTATCTCTTATCAAAGAAGCTGGTCTTCTCAAATATATCTGACAGCTGTGCTGTCTTAGTATATACATTTGTTAATAGTTTTACTGTTATGTGATCAATCACAATTCTTTTTATTGGAATATTATTTTTATTTTATCAAATTTATTTTTTAAATCAAATTTATGTCTCATAAAAAGGGATTTTGACGTAAGGAAAAAATCTATTTCTGGGCGATTGGCTCGTGTCGCCAGCGAAATATCCTTTAATCTATTATTTCTAGGGTAAATGTACTAACACATACCAGAGAATAAATAAATAAAGAAAAAGGTCAGTACAACTGACTCGCTCACCCTCCAAGAGGGTGTCGGTATGAACACTATGGCGAGTGAGACCACTACCACGAGCCGAATGCCAATAGAATTCTCCCACTACAAAAACCCCACAAGAGGAGAGCCGACCCACAGAGTGGGCAGCAACTACTACTACTCCATCCCATGCTGCGACTGCTGCGCCTCTGGTGGCCATCCTTTTCAGTTAGCGCACACGATACACACGTGCCCTTTTTTTGCTCTGTTTTTTGTGCCCTTTTCTTTGGATTGTTTATCATGGAGCGGGCAGCCATCGCAGCAGCTAAGTTAAGTACTCAGTGTTTATTGCTAATTGGTTTTTTCCGGCCCTGAGCCGAGCCCGTATTTACCGTTTTTAGGTATAAATGCGAAACTCTAGGTCGGAAGCATGGCAGCATGGTTCTGCCTCATGGTGGGTTCGTTCTTGGTCTCCCATACCCAGAACATCCCCTTACTTTAGTACGCTCTATTTTAATCATCCGATTTGTTTTAGGGTACAGTCTACACGGTTTTGTCATGCATGCATGTCTGTTACCTTATGTAGGCTCCTTCCATCCAGACCCTAGCCACGGCTCTTAGTATCGGCCCCGGCTAGCTTTGAGTGGTAGACTTTCCTTCGGGTTAGTAGTCGTTACACTCCTGGATTTTTTTCTCCTACTATTTTGTTTTGTTTTCTTTTCTTTCATAATTATTCATTTCATTATATTATATTATGTGATACTATGTTTAGGTTAGTCTAGGCGTCTGGCTTTGTTTAGCCTAGGTTGTGGCCCGTAGGGCCTATATGCTACCGCTCTTCAGTTCGGTTGCTTCCCGATAGCATCTCTCTGATCAGCTGGTTATGTTTCTAGGCTTTGTTGTCTCATTGTTTTGTACTTACCGCCCCGTGGTCACTACGTGATCACGGGGCAGCCAGACGCCTGTCCAGTCATCTTCCCCCCTCCCGCTCCTCCATGGAGTCGGGGGGTGGGTCGGTCTGCCCATGCTCGCTCCGCATACCCGAGCCTGCCTCCCTCTCCCCCCCAGGCGGAGGGAGTAGAGGGACGGAACAGACCCAGACTGGCTCGACCTCTCCGGCTTCTCGGTCCGGCCGGATGGTAAGGTGGGGGACTGGCCTTTTCCCCCCTCCGTCGCTACTCCGTCGCTCCGTTGCTAGCCTGAGTCTGTATGTCCTCTCGTTCCTTTCCCACCCTTACCTGGGGCTCCTTTGCTACCGGAGACCTGGCATCCAGCGGAAAAGGTGCTAGTCCACCCAGCAGGGTGGACCGGGGCATACAGTTGGTCTCTTCTAACCACTCCGTCTCGCACGGCACTCCGCCACGCACTGGACTTAGTCCGGTACGTTCGAGCTTTATAGGTTTAAGATCTGTTATGTTAAACTAGTAAGTTTATCTTAAGCTACCTTAAACCATCCCCCCTCTCACCGGATCTCTCCGGGGTTATAGCCTATTCAGGCGTTAAGGGAGGGGTTAGCCCTTTTTTCAAAATTTTTCCAAGCTCCGGCATGCAACGGAGTTCTTATGCCTTTAGGCCTGTAAGTGATAGTCTTTAAGATACTCATGTGTCTTTTCACTTACAGACCACCAACTGTGAGCATCCGGGATGCGCCGCCACACTTCAAGACCCATGTGGACATGAAGTTTGCCGGTCCCATGCTCCATGCGCGACTCCGCACGGGGACATCCAGGTCTGGTATCACGAGACATGTACCATCTGTTATGATCTGGTGAGCCAGCTCTTAGACGGGGTAAGTATGTCAACTCCGTTCAACTGGTCCTCATTTTGTTATAGTTTCTTAAGTTTTTACATTAAATCTTCCAAACTTAAGATAAAATTCATGGGGTTTTGCAGCCCCTATAATTTTAAGTTTAAGTTAAGCTTTTAATTTAGTTTTAGTTTTAAGTTTAATCTTAAAATCTAATCAATACCCTCTCTTCCAGGCTCCGGCTGTGAGGGATACCGCACTGGCAACCCTGCGTGCCTGGGTCGGCGGTTTTGGGAAGAAACGCCGCCAAGGGTATGCCCTACATTCTTGAAAAGAAGTTGGCGGTACTGATCTTCCCCTGAGGCAAGGCTACAGGCTACGTCGACCCAGCAGAGGCGGCTCCGACTATCGCTTTCATTCAGCAACAGCTGGCTGCCTCGTTGACGGATCAAGGCCAGGACATCTCCTCAGAAGTTGCGACGCTGGATATTAATATTGAACCTATGGTAGGTGTAGACGACCTGTTGGTCGAGGTAGGTACGTTGGACGCCCAAGGGATGCCCCTTGGGTGCAACTGGATCTTCTATCCCTGCAACCTCTCCATCCTTCCAAGGCTTTACAGGTACAGAACTGTATACTTCTCCTGACGCTTCCGTTAGACCCAAAGTCAAAGGTCAGCAGTGAAAACCTTGAAGAAGACGTCGTCGTCGTCTAAAAGCCGGCGTCGGCGTCATCTTCTTCTCGTAAGTCTTTTAAATTTTTGTATAATATAAAAGTTAAAAGATCACATTATTATTCGGTCGTCGGTGACCCTGGTAGTTGTGACGCCAGATAACTCGCAATCAATTAATCAATCATCCTCGCCTGGACCTGGTTCAACCTTACCTGGACCTGGTTCAGCCTCGCCTTGGTGCGTCGAGAGGATGGTGCTCGCTCTCACCACGTTAGTGGACACTTCCTGTCACCCGACTGTCGCTCCCACCAGGGACTGGATGGCTCGCACGACTAGTAGCAGCAGCTCTGACGCACAAGACCGACGCTACCGTCCTCGGTCCAGTGCTACTCTGGAAGGAGACCGCTGGTCCAGACCTACAGCTTGACCGCCACCCTGGTCGGTGATCGCCTGCAGTCCTCCCAGCCTACTGGTTCTGCTGGTAGGCAGGGGAGGAGCGCTCGTAGCAGCTCTCCTGACACAAGAGACTGACGCTCTGTCCTTGTCCAGCGCTTCTCTGCAAGAAGACCGCTGGTCCAGACAAGCAGCTCGATCGTCACCGTGGGTTGGTGATCGCATACAGTCCCAGTCCTCCCAGCCTACTGGTTCTGTTGGTAGGCAGGGGAGGAGTGCTTGTAGCAGCTCCCCTGATGCAAGAGATCGACGCTCCGTCCTTGGTCAGCGCTTCTCTGCAAGAAGACCACTGGTCCAGACCTGGAGTTCGATCGCCAACCCACGCCTGCAGTCCTCCCGCCTACTTGGTTCTGCTGGTAGGCAGGGTAGGAGTGTCAGGTCTCACCTGTCCCTTCAACCTTCCTCAGGCTACACGGGAGGAACGAGGTGAACAGGAGGTGACCGTGATGAATGGTCTTCTTACGGTCCGTCCACAAGCCTGGTTTGGTCTTGGGACCAACAGATCCTCGCTCAGTGGTTGGAGGAGATCGTGCGGGGCTGTGAGGACGATGACGCATCCCAGACTCTTGGAGTGACCATCACCGCTGTCATGTGACGGATCCCGCTGGGACCGCACGAGCAGAGACCGGGGTGGGCTCCCCCTTCGGTCCTCTGAGAGGTTTCGACCCCGACGAGGACTGGGACGCGTCAGAGGACGGTATCGGCTCTCTCCTGTCAGGTGCTCGCTCAGCCTCACCCAGACGACAGTCACGGTGGCGGCAGACATTGAGCTACAGTACAAGTTCGTAACCCCCTCCTCGGGAAAACGTTTCTCCAGACAGTAACATTTTCCTAGACTGAGCGGCCATCACGCACGGTGGATGGCTGCTTGTACTTGCTTCTCCGACTGCTAGTTCCGCTGGGAAGGCGAGCGAGTGTCCAATCTTCCTCCCCCATTCCCTCTCTCCCTATGGCTGCGATGGGAAGGAGAGGGATCCTGCAGAGCGTTCTCCGTAGGATTCCACGTCAGGGACTGCATTCCTGGAGGGACCTTTGGGTCCTACCGGACGTAAGTCCCCGTCGTTGAGGAAGGATCTTGCCCTATCCTCGATTTCTATGGGAATCGGGAGGACCACCACCTGATGATCGACTGACGAATTCGGGGAGGGGAAGGTTTTGCCAAGCGCTTAGAATTCTTGGGAGTTTTTAGCACTCTCCGAGTGTTCTGGTCTTCTACGATCTGCAATCACTTGGGTGAAACCATGGTCCAGAGTGGGCGAGACGAGAATCCCAGATAATTGTTACTACGATAATCGGAATTCTTGCCGAATGCTGGAATTCCTGGAATTTATAGTGTTCGAGGGAAGTCCTGCTGCTGAAGGAAGAATATCTCGGGAGGGGCTCAGCCTGGATGGACCTAACGGTCTGTCGCCTCAGTAGGCGGCCAACCCCATGGGTAGAGAAGAACAGGTGGGAAAATCCAGTTCGGCTTGATCTATCGTCTTCGGTATCCTGTTATCACCGTAGAAGTCTTCCTTCGGGAAAACTTCACCTTCGCTCTTCATTAGAGAATGAAGGGTGTTGGCTTCCAGCCTTATTCTTGTTCTCGAATGGAAGAGAATTTAGGATGGATGTCTATGTACAGGAACCTACAAATATACTACGTATATTGCTCCCGCAACATGCTTCTGTTATCAGTTGAATTGTCCGAGGTGTAGGCACATACCGAGTTAACTCTAGGGGTTGTGACTGAGACGAATAGTATCTTTCTTAAGTGAACTGCAACTCGGGACTGCCCTGCAAACTCCCAGGAGTTTACCAGTTTCGATTTTGAGATACTTGTACTGTTACAACAACACCACCACAGCGTTTGCATTCAACGAAATACGTTTCGATTAAATGCAAATGCTAGAGCATATTGTTTTTTGCGCTCGATGGTCTAGACTGAACGCATTCTTTTCTTGGAATGGATACATGGCGAGAGCTAGCGTTGTATGGGCTGCCTGCCAGCCCTGCCTGCCGCAGCCCAGTACCAGCTGGCTCTCCAGATAGTACGGTCGGATTTTGTCTCTCTCTCTGCGATGATTGACTGCCGAACCGAATCTCTTCCCAGCAATCACAGACTTAGTCTTTTGTTGGTTGAATTCTCGCATACATGGATGACCATCTCTACTGCATCGCCTTTGACATTGCGAGAATTTTCAGACAGAGATATCTCACTAGACTTGCTATCATCTTTCTGTTTACTGCACGGTAACAGAAGTCTGTAGCCTAGTCTCCCGCTGCTTTGCACCTGCCGCTGCGATGACGCGGAATGATTTCTTCAGACATCTGAGTTTGTCTTTTAAATATATCTAGTATTTGTAGGTGTGCAATTGTTCATTGTTCACCCCGAATTGTAGATGTATAACGGAAGACATCGCCTGTTCCCCGCCCTGCCAGCTCTACTTCCAAGTTATAGATGTCCTCCCTGATTCAGCCCATGAGAAGCGGTTCTTCAGGCAGTACAATCCCTGTGTTTTCATTACAACTCCGACTTCTCACCGAACAGCAATGAAGTAGCGGTTTAGCGTTTTCAGTCCTCTGTAAAACAACAGGGATTAAGCCGTCTTCACGGATTGGCGTCGTCGACGGGACTTTTCTACAGTCAGAATCTTGCGAGTTAACTTCTCTCGATTCGGCTGTGAAGACTTAGGTCTGCATTTACCCTAGTCTTTCACTGGCATATAGTATTGTTTCTCCTTAGTTGAGACTCAACTATTATGAGAACTTCTGTCTTGCCATCAGAGACCTTGGTCTATAGACGGCCATTGACTTTCGTCTGTTGGGCACATGCCTTGAGAGAATCATCATCTCGCCTTCCAGGATTGGTGGCAACAGATAGACGATTTGTATGGTCTCTCGGCGTAACCCTTCAATAGGCGAGGGTCACATGAACTTCGCCTCTGATGCATGGACGGCTCGCCTCACACAACCGAACGCACTCAGTCGGTAGCTGTCGAAGCATCCAAGACCATCACGAGCTACGCTGTGGACTTTGTATCGGTTGATCCAGATCAGTCATCACTTCGTCCTACTGTCGTGTTCCAGTACCCATAACTATCGACACCCACAGGAGTGTCGGTGTCTTTATCCACTGCAGAGACGACGAAATAGTGAGAGACTTCGCTGTAGTGGTATACGAGACTGCAAGAGACTTCGCTGCAGTGGGATATGAGACGCGAGAAACTTCGCTGCAGATGGATAGACCAGTGGACGGGTACTGGACATCACTACGAAGAATGTCGGACAGGAAGATGGATAGGGCATTGCGACCATACCTTTCTTTCCCTTTCGGGACTTCCACATGTCCTTGGAACCTCATCCCTGGACCAGTGGTGGATGCTTACAAGATGTGTTTGTTTCCCAGCTCCTTCAAGAGGACAAGTTGCATCTCGTCCATGGTGCGCAGTTGTAGAGGTAAGAAGGATGCGAGAGTGACTGGCTCTCCCCCTTCCCCACGCCTCGTCTCTTCATTCCTTCTATTTCGTGTTGAGGATAGGACTCGAACTCACATGGCTGTCGGACGATTGATGCTGTAAGCCTATACATAAGTATCCTTTTTATGTTTCTTATCAGAATCATAGAAGCAATCCCACTCCTTCCTCTAGCAAGGGGAGGAAGGAGACTGACAATAATGCAAACCCTTCCCAGAACTTTGCATTAATGTCTCCAACGCCAAATATTCTTCACAGCCCTTTTTTGATGAGTCACGATTCCTCACTCATTTTGAAAAGGCCCAGAAGTCTGACTCTTGATCATGCAGCTCCTATACTCCGATCAAGTTATCAGAGGCAGCAGGGCACTCCTCCTCACCCTTACGACTAGGAGGAGTAGCCTAGGTGCGCAGAACTCCAGTCAGTTCTCGAGGCTTGCTAAGATTCCTCCTACCAATCAGTGAGTCTTCCTTATGTTAAAGGACCGAGGGTTTGTATTACGTGTTTGAACAAATTACAATTTGTTGTAAATTGTTTTTTTCCTAACTATACAAACCTTAGGTCCTATAACAAATATGCCCACCTTATGCCACCCCACCTCAATCTGAACCTGGGCTGAAAGGCAAAGAAAGTTGACTGTTCACATCTGGGCAGGCTAGCCTGCCCCACGGTAGTTACTGCCTAACCACCTTGTTCAAGATTTAACGGCCGTAATTCCAGCTACGCCGTAAGTACATTTTCTTATGTTAAAGGACCTCAGGTTTGTATAGTTAGGAAAAATACAATTTACGACAAATTGTGATTTTTATAGTAAAACCAAGTAATTACATGATCAGAGCCCTCCTCCCTCCCTCCCCTCTGTTGAACAGAAGCATATAAACAGAATGATCTAGTCTGCTGTGTCGTTCTGAATCTAAACTGATGCGAATAAGTGGAACTAATAATTATGTAATTACTGGGTAAGTATGTATAATCAAAACTGTTCTATTTAAAAAAAATGTCATATTTCAACAGTATTTTAAGTGGATGGTATGGAGGGATGTGATGTACATGCATGTGGGTGCTTACAGTTAAGGCTTGTAGCTTTGTGATATGCTCTAGGGATGATTAACTTGTGCATTCCCCAGAAGTGTAAGTAACTTCATGCTTAAAATCCACTGCTTTCTGAAACAGCCTTTTCATTAGATTGGTCTTGACATATTTCTTACATGTTTGTTTAGTTACGTAACATATTTCCACCAGAGATTAACCAGATTACTGTAGCATAAGGATTTATGACATTATCAAATTTTGAATAGTACTATTTCCTATTCAACTACATATAAATTCTTAGTTTCAGATATATTTCTGATCAATGTTGAATATTTTCAGTGTGTTTCCACCAGTTATAATAAAAACAGCACCGTGGACTAAAGAGAGAAGACTTGGATGGGAAAGAGCGGTCAGATCCTGGAGGCAAACTGAAAGGACATGGTGAAGAAAATACAAATGAGAAACTTGATTTAAAAAGTGAAACAGAAGGCACTTCTCGGACGCAATCTCTTCACGGTAAAGTTTTTGCGAAAAATTTAGCTACTGAAAAAACAGAGGCTTCTGTTACAAAGTCAGGTGGACAGGCATTGCAGATACAAAGGAAAATAGAAAAACTCCCGGTGGGAAAATGAATGCTAACTTTACTTCTGGAAAAATTGTAAAGGTGAAAATAGAGGAGGTTGAAGGCAACAAGGATGGCTGAAAAGGCATTACTCATAGTTAAAGAAACTTGCACAGATACCAAAAATCTGTAACAAGGAAGGAAGTACTAGCAGATGCAGGCTCTGGTCAAAAGGTGGACCATGGAATATTATCTAAACAGAATGTGACACACACACTGATAGAAAAAAGAAAAAAGTTCTGTTTCACGGGAAGTGAAAATCACTCAGAAGAGTGGAACAGCGCCTGGAAACGGCACGAAGTGCAGAAGTACAACAACGGCTGGAGGAAAGGCAAAGAGCAGCAGTGCATCAGATGCAAGCAAAGTGGAGAGCATTGCAAAACAGCAGCACAAAGAGAGAGGCTAATGTTGCAGGAGAGAGACAATTTGTTAAAAGTAATAATAATGATCCAAAAATGTCAGATTGTGGTGACATGCAGGTCAACCATACCTGTGCATCAAATAAGAATAATGTAAATGACAAAAAAGACAATCGAAGTTCACTCTTCAATGGACAGTCCTCAACAAAACCCCAGACAGTTGCGTTTGATAAAGCTGCATCATCATCACCAAATGTCAAGTTTATCAAGGAGGTCTCCAAGAGAGTGCATAAGGCTATGGCTATGGCTACCACCTCTACAAATAATGGAGCTGTGTCTTCAAGCAAAAGCACAAGTAAGGTGTCAAGCACGTCAGAAAACAGTGATGCAGAGAAGAGTACAAATGAAAAGAAATCCATTGAGGATGAATTGAAACAGGTAAGGAAGGATCTCTATTTTCACCATTACTTCACCAAGTTGAAGATACCATCATAGATTTTATCAGTAGGCAGAACTAGTTTTTATATAGTATCTGTTGTAGTATTTTTTTAGTCTTCCTTGTTTTTCCATTGTGCTGTCCAACTCCTGTAATTATTACATCTTAGTATAAATGTAATTAAGTTGCATTCCTTATTACCTTTAGATCTTTGACTTCATATTTATTTTTTGGATATCCATAACCATCTTCCATGTCTTGAGCACCGAAGTGGCTGAAGGTTGGTCCCAGTGCTTTGGTTTGTATTCTAAATTCATTAACCCTCTTACGCCGACTGGACGTATTTTACGTCAACATTTTTTGTCTCCCGTGTGCCGACTGGACGTATTTTACGTCGACTTACAAAGTATTTTTTAAAATTCGCAGAAAAATACTTATAGGCCTACCAGCCTAAAACTTTTGAATCACGCGCCTTGGGGGATGCTAGGAGTTCACGGATCAAGGTGTTGTTTTGTTTACAATCGTTACGCAGGAGCGCGCAAGCGCGAATTTCTTTCTTGCCGCATTAAAAAGTATCTGTGACACATCTCTGAAACAATATTTCGTCACTTTGACATAATTTTTGTACCATTGTAATTAGCCGTTACATAAGTATTATATATGAAAAATGTGCGCATTTTTATGTAGAATACAACATTATAATACTCATGATTGTAGCTTTTATCAGTTTTGAGATATTTTCATATAAATAATGATAATTGCCAAAATTTCAACCTTCGGTCAATTAGACTCTACCAAAATGGCCGAAAAACGCAATTGTAAGCTAAAACTCTTATATTTTAGTAATATTCAATCATTTACCTTAATTTTGCAACTAATTGGAAGTCTCTAGCACAATATTTCAATTTATGGTGAATTTATGAAAAAACTTTTTTCCTTACGTCCGCGCGGGTAAACTTCCGAAAAAAATCATTCATGCGATTGTGGTAATGTTTGCACCATTTTAAAATTAGCCGTTATATAAAGTTTATAATATGGAAATGTGCACAATTTCATGCACAATACAACTCAAAAAAACAACCCATGGTAGTAGCTTTTATCAGTTTTGAGATATTTTCATATAAATAACGATAATTGCCAAAATTTCAACCTTTGGTCAAATTTTGACTCTACCGAAATGGTCAGAAAAAACGCAACTGTAAGCTAAAATTGCTTATATTCTAGTAATATTCAAGCATTTACCTTCATTTTACAACAAATTGGAAGTCTCTAGCACAATATTTCGATTTATGGTGAATTTATGAAAAAAATAAAATTTTCTTTATGTCCGCGCGGTAACTCTTCCGAAAAAATCATACGTGCGATTGTGGTAATGTTTGCACCATTTTAAATTAGCCGTTACATAAAATTTTATATGTGAAAATGTGCGCAATTTCATGTAAAATACAACAAAAAATAATTGTAGGTTGTAGCTTTTCTCATTTTTGAAATATTTGCATATAAATCACGATGAAATAGAAAAAAAAAACCACGTTCGGTCAACTCTGACTCTACCGAAATGGTAGAAAAAACGCAATTGTAAGCTAAAACTTTTACAGTCTAGTAATATTCAGTCATTTATCTTCATCTTGAAACAAAATCGAAGTCTCTAGCAAAATATTTAGATTTATGGTGAATTTAAAAAAAAATCTTTCCTTGCCTCCGCGCGTGGATTCTCCGCCACAAATCTCCGAAATACGTTACTTACCATTCTCGGAATATTTGCTCCGTTTCATATTAGGCATTTCATAGAGTCTTTATATGTAAAATGTGCGCAATTTTATGTAGAATAAAACGAAAAATATTTGAAGGTTGTAGCTTTTCTTATTTCCAAAATAATTGCATATAAAAAATATATATATAAAAAAATTCAACATTCGGTCAACTTTAACTCGTCAGATATGGTCGAAAACTGTAATTAAGTAAGCTGATACTCTTACAGTATAGTAATATTCAATCATTTGTCTTCATTTTGAAAGAAATTGGAAGTCTCTAGGACAATATTTAGATTTATGGTGAATTTTTGAAACAAATATTTTTTACGTCCGCGCATTACGAATTCATGCATTATTTTGTGATAATATTTTCTGTGTTGCTTTTTAATCGTTTTTACAATGTGTTATATACCAAAATGATTGCAATTTAGAGTACATTACAAAACAGGAAAAAAAGTAAACTTGTTACCTTTAACCGTTTTGTGCGACAGTGCGATTTGAATACAATTATATATGAAATTTCGTTTTGCGCTCTCATATATCGCATTATATATATGATAATGATAATTTTTTTTCATTTCTGATGGTTGCATACTAAACTTCAGGCAATGACAAAAAAAAAAGAGCCAAAAATGAACTCTTAATCTTGAAAACTAAGCGTGCTATGATTTTTTTTTTTAATATTTTTCCGCTTCCGCGCTCACTCTGAAACACCTCCGGCACACGGGTAGACAATTTTTTTTTTACCGCTTTGGCGTAGAGGTTAATCTTTCGATTAATTTCAATGGTCAGTCATTCACAAATGTTTCTGAGCCTAGCAAGGCGCTTCTTTTTTTCACCCAATTTATTACACCCTACACTTGTGAGGCAATTAAATCACTGTGTAAGTGAGCAATGAATTTTTGTTTTAAGCAGGCTGTATTCATGTTGAAGTAACCTTGTGCTTGGCTTTATTTTGATTGATTTTTTGTGTTCTCCGATGGAAATTGGAGAATGATTGTAAACATTATCTTAATTTAGGAAGTATATTGAGATCCTGGCCACACAGTATTCTGTACAAAAACTTGCCATTCCTCAGGAAGATGAAGATGGACCTTGGGTGAATGATGAAATCAAAAAGCAAATTGACCTGCGAAATGGAGCATACAAAACTCTTCTTGAAGAAAAGGGATGAGAAAGTCCTAAACTACTATCTCAGGTTGAAAGAACGTATCAGGAAAATGATTGCTCATGCCAAGCAGCGTCACTTGACCGGAAAAGCGATGACGTAAGTCCTGTGTTAAGGCACGTGTAGCAGAGTAGCAAAAACTTCTTAGCATTTGGTTTTGTCATCAGTTTTGTAGATTGTGCCTATTGTTGTTGACTATCTTAGATTTTTGTTTCTTATAACTGCTTCATATTAGTGCTCCAAGTCATTTGTCTGCTAAACAGATGAAGGTGCCTTCTGGAACTCCAGCTCTCTTTCTGTGAATCTGCACAGGTGCCAACAGCTCTTTTCACGTCTTACCCCATTTGTTTAATTGTTGCAAATGGATATACTCCTTTATACTCAATTTTGTCATTTTTCATTTTCCATGAATCCTATTTAATCATCTTTTTTGCATTGGTTATAGAATTACAGTAAACCACTGCATTTGCAGGGGTTGTGTCTTAGACCCATCCCCCCGAATAGCTAAAATCTGCGAATACATAGAACCCCCTCTAAAACTGCTTATATAATGCCTAATTTGATAGTTAAACACAAGAAGACCCCTTTAAAATTGCCTATAACTGAATATTGTAATAGTTTTATTACAATAAGTGCATGAGTCACATAAAGTTGATGAAAATACAGAAATTTATGAATATATCTCAATAAAAAACCATGAGTAAGTGAATAATTGGATAGACATGGTCCAAAGCGGAATCTGCGAATCTCGAGATCGCGAATGCGGGGGATAGACTATAGGCATTTTGCGTTGCTTCATTCCAGTGCCTTTCTTGATGTTTGTGTTTTTTTTAATTTATCGATTTTTTAGGCTCATTAATTTAGGACCCAGATTGATACCAATAAACAGGCTGGGAAGAGGTTTATCATAATTACCGTATATACTCGCATATTATGCGACTTTTGAAACCTAATTTTCATACATTCAACTTACCTGTCAGATATATCATAGCTATCGACTCCGTCGTCCCCGACAGAAATTCAAATTTCGCGCCACTCGCTACAGGTAGGTCAGGTGATCTACCGCCCTGCTCTGGGTAGCAGGACTAGGAACTATTCCCGTTTTCTAATCAGATTCTCTCTGTCGCTGGGAATGTAAACATATGTTTACTTTCCCTCCTGATTTGATTTTCGTGTTTCATCACCATCGATCTTCTGGGCCAACTTTTACAGGGAAGTACTGGATCGGTGGTTCGGCATACGCTTTTAATAACTTTTTAATAACTTTTTAATAAATTTTAATGAATTAGCTTCGAAGTTTTCGAAGAATAGAGGATGTGTAACTACCGAAGTTTTCGGTAGACAATTACATAGTTTGCAAGAAAGGGAAATATAAATATTTATTCATTGATAAAGTGTAATAAATGTTAGAATTTGATTAAGGTAACTTCCTATTTGAGGAAGTCAGAAAAACATAGAACTAGATATGTTTTTTTTTAGAAGCTTTAATAGCTCTCGTTCTGACGAGCAGTTAGAATATTAACAGTACTAGTAGTGTAGTTTCCTCATCACCTTCTTACTTCACAGAAACTACAAATTCATTTGCAATTTGAAGTTAAAGGAATGTAGCTCAAGATACAAGCTATTATAAGGTAAGAAGTGATTATAGTGTTCCCCATTGCAATAGAGGGTGCGTCTGATCGGCTCTTGTCTCGCTCCCAGGCCTAGACCTCTTCCAAGCTCACAGGCCCAGAGGAGAAGGAATGTCGAAAGCCTTACGGAGGTTATGGAGAATCCCCACCGATCAGGCGTCCCCTCGGCAGGTTCTGTAGGACGTCCCAGACTGCCAGGGATAGCCATTGGAAAGGCATCCTAATTCAATGTGTTCCCCTTATTATTATCGTCTTGACGAATAAGGAGAAGAAACATTCAACGGCGTAGATTAAATGAAGATGCGAGATAATCTCGTCTGGCTATCGGAACCTCAGAAGAGAACATCATTCGATAACAATTGCGGTAGAGGCATTGCCCTATCCGGGTTCGTCCCCCCGTACAGCTGGACGGGGAGGGGGATCTATCCCATAGGGGTTTGAAATAGTTATTTCAATAAATTCCTCATCGGTACATGTATATGAAAATATATCTATTCTGAGAAGAACGAATTAGATATTAAAGAATATTTGTTGATCGAATGAATTATATGGATCTCGTTTAGTGATTACACATATATTTATAACTTTTAAGCTTCTAGCTCCTTGGGCATGAAGCTCCGGTAACTAGGCTCAATGCGCCTAAAGCGTCTGAAACAAGGCGCAAAGCGCCTGAAACGAGGCGCAAAGCACCTGAAAGGCCTGAATATAGGCGCAAAGCGCCTGAAGCACTATGAAACAGGATCTTCATCGGAAATGGAAGTCCTTCTCATTCAGAAGAAAGGGAGGGCTATGTCGAAAATGGAAGTATTGTCAAATTCTAAGCAAGAACAAATGTACAAGAGATCGGAATTCGCCTTTCAGATGCTCGAAGCTTTCCAAGCGGGAAGCTTTTTCCGGATAAGCGGAACATTCCGAACGCGGAACTTTCCAGGGGCGCGGAACCTTCCGCACAAGAAAACTTTCCAAGCGCGATACGTCTGCTAGGATCCAGGAGTATTCTGATCACGATACTCCTCCTAGGCGCCAGGAGTATTCGGAACGCGAGACTCCGGCCAGGCACCAGGAGTATTCCGACGAGCATGATACTCCTCCCAGGCGCCAGGAGTATTCGGAACGTGAGACTCCTTCCAGGAGCCAGGAGTATTCCGATCACGATACTCCTCCTAGGAAAGCGATACTTCTGCCAGGCGACAGGAGTATTCCGAACACGATACTCCTCCCAGGCGCCAGGAGTATTCGGAGCGCGATACTCCTGCAGCGCCAGGAGTATTCCGAGGACGAGGAGATATTTCCCGATCGCGATACTCCTCCCAGGCGCCAGGAGTATTCTAGGCAAGATACTCCTGCTTAGCGCCAGGCACTTTCTCCTACAAGAAGAGCCTGACAACCGCCAAGAGTTCCTCCAGGCGAAAGGTGAAAGACATTCGAGGCTTCTCCTGATAAAGGGACGGGAGTTGTCGCACAGGCAACCGTCGCCCTTGTCAGGATAGTCTTAATGCAATAAAGGCAAAGAGCAAGCTCAGCTTTTTCACAGAGAGACTCAGATGTAGCACAGGCTGCCGTAGCCCTTGTCAGGTTAGAGTCGGTACTGCTAAAAGCCCTTCACCTTTCGAAAGGAAGCGCTCTCCTCCGGTTGCTCAATCTTCTCCCAACTTGAGGAATGGAAGATAGAGCAGAATTGTGAGAATTAGTTCAGTATTAGTAAGAGGATATTAAAATCATCCTCCTTCTAAAAAATAATGCAACCAACCATTTACAGAAAGAGGGGCAATCGTTTGGAAGTTGAACAAGATTCGTATGAGCTCTCATTCATTGATTAGAGGCTCTTCCAGATAAGAAAGGCGTAAAATACGGACTTATCTCCAAGAGAATAAAAGCTGGAGAGATCTCTTCGATCCTCGGTTGTCATTTGCGATCTCTTTCGACTAATACTCATTCGGGATTATTGACGAAAGGAACGAAGAGAGTAAGATTTCCATTCTTTCTCTGCATGTCGGAAAGGAAAGAATGTCGTAGAAGGCTTGGTGTATACGACTACTGAATGACAAGTCATATACGCATACCATAGTTGCCTTTCTGGTTCGCTACGAAATTATCTATATCCTTACAGGATTTTCCTAGTAAGGACTTCGCTTAAAAGGTTTGTTACGACAATACCTACTCAGCTTCGGTATTTAACAAAGGTTGTTTGGCTTAAATTTGCATTATTGAGTATTTTCTTAGACTAGCGAATAATTTTATTATATCCATTCATTGAAGGGAGTAACTGGCAACTCAGAATGATTGCAGCCAGGCAGTGAACGAGAAGGCGGTAATAGTAAGCCAATCCAGTACCATCCGGTTCTCGGTCGTGAACGGTTGGTCACATCTCTCTCTCCTAAGGGATCGAATGCCTACAATCAGGGACTTAACCACGAATTGAGGGGATTTTTAGGCAAACATGAATAACATCGTATTCGTTTTGCTAAGGATCTCTCTCTGCCTCGGCGAGAAACGAATGTAGTAGAAAATTCACCTTAAGATAACGGTACGGTTAAGCCTTATGCACACACCGTGGTTAATTACAGAGTTCCTACTATCCTTACAAGAGTTTCCTAGATGAATGCTGTTTACCACAATGTGACGGGATTATAAAGGATTTTAATTCGGCAGAGCACGATTTATCCTATTTGGAAACAGACACGGAAAGTAACGATCCTTACTAGGTTCGATGCGGGATTTTGCACGTCCGTGAGAAACTTTTTTTTTTTGATCGACGATAATAACTGTTAACGTATGTTTAACATTTATTGGAAAGAGTTGTCAGACCCTGCGGAAAGTATTTACAGATCTCTTCTCAAGGCAGAAGATGAACGAGCTTCTTATAGATTGCTTCCTTTTCCTCGAAACAAGAGAGGTAGCAAGATACGCCATCTTTAATTTAAATAGGGGAATAAACTTTAGCTTTTCCCCTAGTTATATATATTCTTAACAGATATTAAAATAAATGGGCGTCAAAAGGAGAAGATGAATGCATCATTTTGGCAATAAAAAGGGTGGATTCACAGAGGTCACGTTCTTCTTTCAGCATGTGTCGGAAGGTTTTTCTAAGAGAGTAGAGATTTTATCGGAATCTATTATAAATATTGGAGGACCTGAAAAACCTATCCACTCTGAGTCTGTCTGCGTGCAGACTGACCAGAAGTAAATATGAATGGGAGGATTTTTCAAAGGAAGCTTGATAATTCCGTTAAATATGTTAAAGACATAGAGTTGCTGCAAATCGTGCTAGATGGAAAGGGGAAACTGTCCCCTTCCGATACCTCTGTGAACCACATAATGGTTTTCATCCCTTTCAGAGGGAAGAATCACCTGGGTATTTTATGCTAAGAGTAAGAGATCTTATACTTAGAATGGGATCCTAATTTGGGCCTCAGATTCCGTGTTCCGACAAGATGGAACTGCTCCTAATCAAATGTTTCTCTTGGTCCTAAACGATCAAAAGGACAAGTGAAATTTTGGGGCTTTAGAATCTGGAATCAAATTCTTTGAAGACTCGGCAATGGGTTCTGGCCAGCATAGTATGTTTGGTAAAAGAACTAAAGCCTTTTATTCCTGGATCAACGCTTTCAGATAGAGGTTTCGTTGTCCGGGTAATGTATTGACGTTGTCATCTACAGAAGAAGACAAGGTTTAAACGTTTACTGACAGAGTCTTTGGAACGCGATGAGGGCTCAAACTACTTCCCAAAAGGTTCAGAGACATACATTCAAGAGCTAGAAATCAGGAGTCCTACCAATTTCAGCTCAGAATCTCTTTAAACTTCAAGGCTCCTTCCCTTCCTTCGGGCAAGGATAGGGAAGCTTCTGCAACGAGAAAACTCATCAACATGTAGGGGGAGAACTCGTTAGCAACGGGAGTATTCAATAAGGATCCTCCTTGGAGGGAGACTGGTCTCTCGGACTTTTAGATTTCCTATCGTCTACTGGATGTAGCTGACTAAATTTTGATGAATGTGCAGGAACAATTAGCGTCTTTGGTAGGAGTACTTTCTAAAGAGCCTACTCGTAAAAAGGATGACAGGCTTCCGATTAAGAGATCCAAATACCGATCTCCTGTCGGGCACGACGAACCCTACAGGGGAGTTGGTCACACAAGCGGCCATCTCTGGGGGGAGCGGTGCGTTAGGCAGGCGAGACGTGGGTTAAAGGAAGTAATCCTGCCAAGCGTCTGGCGCCAACTAGGAGCCAGGCGCCAAGTAGGCGCAAAGAGCCTGACTTTACTGTAGATCGTTCTAGGCCCAGATCTTCATCCAAGCAACAAGAGCCAACTGGAGAAGAGAGAACTCCTGATAGGAGTATAGCGCCCGCTAAGCGCAATATACTTGCCATTCGAAAGGCGCATTCCATGAGCGATACTCCTACCAAGCCACAGGAGTATTCGGAACTAGATGCGCCTTCCATAGGTCAGGAGTATTCGGGAAGAGATACTCCTGCCAGGCGCCTTGAGTACTCTGACCTCGATACTCCTCCCAGGCGCCAGGAGTATTCTAGACTTTTTACTCCTACCAGGCGCCAGGAGTATTCGAAGCGCGATGTGCCTACCAAGCGCCAGGAGTATTCTGAGCTTAATACTCCTAACAGGCGCCAGGAGTATTTGGAGCGAGATGCGCCTTCCAGACGGCAGGAGTATTCGAAGAGTGTTACGACTGTCAGGCGCCAGGAGTATTCCAAACAGGATACTCCTCGCGCCAGCCAGGCGCAAAGCCAGGCGCTAGGCTTCATCCAGATGAGATCCAGTTCAAAGAAGTCCTAGTCTATTCTTTGAAACAATGGGGATCTCTAAAGCACTTCATAAGTGACTTGATGATACCTTCAAACAGCTGAGAATTTAAAAGCTCATAAAGTGCGAGCTTTTCCAAATTCTTGTTCTTTTCGTAACAATATGTCAGGAAGACATATTAGCTTTAACATATGAGAGATGCAACTATGTGTTGACTGCTCATTACACGAAGGACTTCAAGTTAACCTACGAGAGATCCTTCTCTCTTGGTTTATAAGTATCAGACGGTTCTGGGTAAAGGAGAGAGCACCGATCCTTAAATATGTGTACGTAACCCTCTTGTCGGATGTGTTCTCGTGTTTCCTGTGCATGGGAGTGTCAGATGTCGCACTGGCGGCCTTCACTTCGCTTCATTAGGAAATCGAGTGACAGCTGACTATTAGAGGGGTGCAAAATTTTTTTTTGTATGTATGAGTTTCGAGTTTGTGTTTGTTTGCTAAGAGTTCGGGGATGACTCTTGGCAATCTTAGAACTAACACGGGTTAGGATCGGGTGATCGGGATCGGTTGTGTGCTCCTTAAAGAAGGCGTGTTGTCATATAAGCGGATTAGCACCCCTTGACAAACGCCAGTTAGGCTCTGCCGAGTAAGTGGATAAGACCCCATCGGCAGACCAGCAAGAACTCTTGGCCACAGATCACTATCTCGCTAAGGCTCTTGAGATGAAGCAGACTCCTGGGCAGTAGCCACGAAGTCTTCCATCTAATAAGTTAGGAACTAAGGTTTATTTATACCTACAACATATGTTGTTTACCTGTCTAGTCAGTTAGTTAGCTGTCTCTTGCCCTCCACCAAAGGGTGTCAATCAGCTATGTATATATCTGACAGGTAAGTTGAATGTATGAAAATGATATTGTTATGATACAATAAAGTTTCATACATACTTACCTGGCAGATATATACAATTGAAGACCCACCCAGCCTCCCCGCAGGAGACAGGTGGAAGAGAGAATCTGATTAGAAAACGGGAATAGTTCCTAGTCCTGCTACCCAGAGCAGGGCGGTAGATCACCTGACCTACCTGTAGCGAGTGCCGCGAAATTGAATTTCTGTCGGGGACGACGGAGTCAATAGCTATGTATATATCTGCCAGGTAAGTATGTATGAAACTTTATTGTATCATAACAATATCAGTTTGAAGCTAAATTTAAGGGGTTGCATCATACACGCGGTATAAGATTAGCGTACCGTCTATGCTTTCCCAAATCGGCAGATCGCGATAGTTACTACCGGAGGAAAACAGTAGATCTTTTAAAAAGTTATGTTTTACTTGTACTTCACTATATCAATAATATTGTATGCATTCTCATATTACTATTGTATTTTTAAAATACAAAAAAGAGCGATCGTGCGCCATTTGCATTATTTTGGTTTATACAACATGTTTAACTGTTCTAGGACTAAACATCTATAATTTCCAAATCAGTTAAGGCACAACACCGAGGATTTTTTACTTTTTGTTTTACTCAGTAATAGAAACATTTGTTACTTGAACTATTATTTTTCCTTTTAGGATACGCAGGTAAGTGAAAATTTATTAAAGTAAAAAAAAATTGCATAAAATTAATAAACTAAAATCCTCCAAAGTCGCTCTCCGTGTCCGTATCATCAAATACTGCTCTGAATTCTTTGCCATCAAGGCAGTCATCATATTCGTCATCTTCCAGATCTTTGATCATTTCATCCTCATCTCCTGCATCTTCGTATAGGACATCGTCAATTCATATGGAAGGTATAGTCTTGTCACCGTGGCGAGCTCTCTGGCGTGGCTTTTAAAGATCTGCCCTTATGCTAATTTTACAAAATCAACAACTGCCCGTGTGTGACAGACCTTTGAATGTCCTTGAGACAAACCCCGAGGCTATAATATAAGATTATTAGGGTTTTCCTTCCCAGGTACTTTAATCTCCTTAATTCAGCTCTCTCTCTCTCTCTCTCCAATCGTCTCATCTCTCATCTCTCTCTCTCTCTCTCGAAAGGGGGGGGTAGTCTCTCTCTCTCTCTCTGTTCTCCTCTCTCTCTCCTTCTCTCTCTCTATCGTCATCTCTCTCCTTCATCTCTCTCTCTCTCTCCTCTCTCTCTCCTCTCCTAAATCTTACAGCTGTCCGAGCGGAGAGCTTTTTTTATGGGACAACATAGGCCCGCATTTCGCATTTTCCATACCTATTTATTTCGTATACGATTGCCCTTTCTCGGCTGTGAAGTTGATGTCTATCTATGGCTGTGAGATGACCAGGAATAACTTGTAAGTCGGTGTCAAAGTCACTCCACTCTTCAGTCAGGCCAAAACTTTGCCATATCGCATTCAAGCAATATTCAGTCATTGTTTCCTATCTATTATTTTCTCAGAGAGAGAGAGAGAGAGAGAGAGAGAGAGAGAGAGAGAGTCTGTCTGTATGTATACGATAGTTTATTTGTCTCACTCGTCAAACTTACTGTTATGCTTTATTTTCCATATTTCTTGCTCACCGCAATTATTCTATACCTACGATATTAAGAAACTCAAGATGTGTAGAAGGGAGAAAGGCCTCCAGACTGTACAGCATATGGATTTAAACGCACGTGGAACTGGTTGAAATATTCGCAACAGCACAAAATGAAGATGCCCTGTTGATAGAATATCTGACTCCGTTCTTGTTATTGCATAAAAAAACTTTATCAATCGTGAACCTACGTAAGTTATTTAGAATTCTGCGCAACGGAAAAGATATTTGATATCTGTAATGGGAGAAATGGTTTTATCTCTGTTGTTGTTATAAATTTGGCAGATATGCGATCAAACACGTGGGTGGACCAAAACAGCCCAGCCAGAGAGCTCCGCTCATTTTGTAAATACTATGTTGGCGTGCTAGGCTTACCCCGATTCAGTTTAGGTGTGCGCTAACTCAAATAATCGCATTTTTCTTACTAATCCCAAGAGTTGACCATGGAAAATCCAAGATTAACCAAAAATCCCAAGATAATAAAATAATTGACATATGCCAAGCTTTGGAGTCCTAAATATTTACTCTGTCTATCAGGAAGATACTGATAAATTGAATTGACGGTATCTTTCCTGAGAGAGAGAGAGAGAGAGAGAGAGAGAAGAGAGAATTCATGTAATCAGTAAAAATACAATAATAAAACGAAAAAACTACGTACTGTATGCAAAGCCACACACATCATCGTTAGCTTCCCGTGTGTAAGTGTAAAGTTCATTCTAAGAAATTCACAGAGTAGTATAACTAACACCTGATTGTCTGGTTTGGTAGCATGGAGATCTGTTATCCAATGGACTGCCCTCTGCTTCTGTTCTATTTATAGACATATGCCGTGGATGACACCAGGTTTGAACGTTACCATGTTCGTGATTTTCTGACTGCTGACGGCAAAAATTACTCGATAATTTTCTTTATATAATTATTTCTTCGTGAAAACAATAATATACAGTAGACCCTTGACTCACGAACACAATCCGTTCCTAGACCTTGGTGTGTTTCCAATTGTTCGTGACTCGGAGCTAATTTCCCCATAAGGTTTAATGGGAATAATATTCAATTTGGTTCTCGACCCCTACGAACCAATATATATTATGTATATTTTGCCTTATTTTACACGATAATGTAAAAGTCAGTGTAAAAACCTTAATATATCTAATAATATAATTTAAAATGTAAACTAACACTATAAAAACGTTTGTAAAGTGAACACTTACTATGACTGGCGAGACTTCTGGCTTGACGGACAAGAGAAGAGGAGGGTGGTGGGTGGGGAGGAGGTTATTGTGTCGGAGGAGACCCTCCCCCATCCAGGTCGGGGAGATCTCGTTCCGGTGATTATTCCAACTCTTCTAGGTTTTTTTGGTGAACGTTTAATCACAAACTTATCCAATGTCTGTTGCCTTTTCCTTCCTTGCATAACTTTTCTGAAATGGCTCATTAAATTTTCATTGAGCATATTCACGATCCTGTTCGTACAATTTTGTCCGGATGATACAATTCAAGGAAGCACTGGACATCATTCCACTTTTCCAATGCGGCTTTTATCACATCACTGCTGACATCTAACTTCCTCCCCAGCCTCCTCTTCGTCAGTTGATTGCTCCCGAGCAAGTTGCTCCTGCTGCTCTGTTTGTGGAGTTGAACAAGTTCGTCCGCAGTCAAATCTTCTGAATGTTCAGCGACCAATTCTTCAACATCTTCGTCGTTGACTTGTAGACCCATACTGTTGCCCATGGACACAATTTCTTGCACAATCTCTGCATCGAAGCCCTCAAAGTCACGGACAGTTACACACTGGGGCAAAGTTTCCGCCACGCAGAATTTAATGTGCGGTACGTAACTTCAGTCCATGCGTTATCAATGAGGGTTATGCAGTGAAAAACATTAAAGTGCTTCTTCCAAAATTCTTTTAAGGTTAATTTTGTCTCTTCAGTTACACGGAAGCCATCTGGGAAGAGCGCCTTCGTATATAATTTCTTAAAATTGCTAATGACTTGTTGGTCCATGGGCTGGAGAACAGAGGTCGTGTTGGGTGGAAGGAACTTGAACTGAATGAAGTCATGTTCACTGCAGTCAGCCAAGTACGAAGGGTGTGCCGGGGCATTATCCATGATCAGAAGGCACCGCAGGGGTAGCTTGTTCTCTGTTAGGTACTGACTCACGGTCGGCGCAAACACTTCATCAATCCACTCCATAACAAGTTCCGTGTCACCCATGCTTTTGTATTGGCCCTCCACATTACAGGCAGTCTGGCCTTATTTACGTTGTGCTGCTTAAAGGCACGCGGGTTATTTGAATGGTAGACAAGTAGCGCTTTAGTTTCAAGTCGACACTTGCGTTTGAGCATAACAAAAGCGTAAGCCTGTCCTTCATTGGCTTGTGGGCCTGGGAGCGCCTTCTCTTCTTGGGTGATAAATGTCCTGTTGGGCATCTTCTTCCAGAAGAGGCCCGTTTCATCACAATTGAAAATCTGTTGAGCGACGTATCCTTCGGCCTCCACGAACTCGGCAAACTCAGTCACGAATGCCTCAGCAGCAGCCTTGTCTGCGCTAGCAGCCTCACCATGCCTAATTTACAGAGTGAATTCCAGTTCTTTTCTTGAAGTTATCAAACCACCCTTTACTAGCCTTAAAATCATCTGGCGTGGCACTAGTAGACGGAGTTTCCTTCAGCAAACTCTGATACACTTGCCGAGCTTTCTCGCATATGATCGGCTCGTTTACACTATCACATGCCATCTGTTTCTCATGTACCCACTTCAAATTATTTTTCTGCCTCTTCGAGGGTTTGCGATCTCAATCTTGGTTAGTACTGTCACTCCCTTCGCAACATTTGCTTCTTTAATGGCATCCTTGTTTTTCAAAATTGTCGAAATTGTCGACTTGGCCATCTTGTACTCACTTGCGATATCGGTCACGCGAACACCACGTTCAAACTTTTCTATAATTTTCTTTCTTTATTTCAATGGTTATCTTCCTCTGCACCCTCTTCTCACCATCACTCTTCACTTTCTTACTTTCACCACCACTCTTCACTTTCTTAGGGACCCATTATGAAGAAAATCACAAGTTTTAGCGCAAAAAATGCTAAACGAATTGACGAACGTCTTGTACACAATGAGATGAGACAAAGAGCGATGCGTGGGTGACGCTGTGCGTGGGCGGCTGGAGGATGGCTGTTCCCATGGCAACTCAAACGCTCTCACGTGTGCTGGGCGATTTCGCGCATTTTTCAAATGTTTGTGTCTAAAAATTAGGTTTTGTGAAACAAAGGAATGAATTATTTTCCAGAAATTTCCAGCATTTTTCAAATGTTCATGTCTCAAAATTAGTTCATGACCCAAACAGAATTTTTATTTTCCGCATTTTTTTTTTTTCGTATCTCAAAGTTAGTTCGTAGGTCAAGGGTGAAATTTTACCTATAATTTTGGTCGGGGATCGAGTTGTACGTGGGTCAATGCGTTCGTGAGTCAAGGGTCTACTGTAATATGATCATTTTAACTTTAATGTATAGTGGTATGAAAAAATACCAGTGTGTCGTAGCGATGCGTCATCAATATAGTGGTATGAAAATACCGCATGGTGTTGTAGCGATACGTAATCGCAAAGTACAAATCCTTTTCCCAGACCATCCTCAAAATTTTACGACTCTTCACTGCAAGATCGATATGGTGAAATATATTATATAGTCATACTTATTGTTGAAATTCACAAGTTGAACTGCAAAACATTAGATTTTGATTGTTATGTACATATATTTTTTTGTGTTTTACAGAATGTTTGTTTTGAAAATAATAGCTATTAGTGAACATATGATATTAATTGTCCCACTATTTTATTATAGGTGATCTTAATTATCTCACATTCATGTAACAGTATTATATTAATATTTATTTAAATAAACAGTAATTAATAAATAACAAAAATGAAAAACATAAAGGGAAAATTTTTTTTTCTGCAGTAGTGATGTTTGTTTGATTATGCATCTGACCTCACATTTCCGAAATTGAAAAATTACCAAAAACTGAAACATCGGAATGTGTGTGTACTACACTTTTTTAAACACACACACAATGTCTACACATTTACTGATACCCGTTGGTGAAAGACTCAAATTACAGTATTTCTGAGAGAGAGAGAGAGAGAGAGAATGATTTAGGACTCCAAGGCGTGTTATTTTTACAATTATTTTATTATATTGGTATTCTTTTTTAATCTTGAGATCTTCTATTCAATTCTCGAGATTAGTAAGAAAATTACCGTAAACTTCACTAGCAGCAGCACACATCTGAACGCTCGGCCATTAGCACGCTAAACCACCAACCTTATGAACTGACCTCGGAAAAGGAACTCGCATGATACATGAGATACATGACAAAACCACTGTTTATTGGTGAAAATTTTGGGGTCGCATGATATGCGAGATCGCACGTTACTCGAGTATATACGGTATGCTTACCACTTCCTTTTCCCCCTTTTTAATATATACAGGCCAGTCCCCGGTTATGGGGGGTGGGGGGTTTCCGTTCTTGGCAGGGTGCCGATAAAAGAAAATGGCCATTAACTGAAACTCAAGAATTTGTTGCTTCTCTGTTGGGTATCTTATTGGACCATAACTATATCGGCACCTTATGGTGCCATAAATTGCCAAATTTTATGGTGCCTTTGGACAAGCGCCATAAAACTGTATTGCTATTAACCAAGTCTGCCGATAACTGGGGACTGCCTGTACAGTGGTCCCCCGTATTCGCAGGGGATGCGCACCCCCCCCCCCACCCCCACCCCCCCCGTGAATAGGTAGAACCTGCGAACAGTTGGAAACCCCTAAAAAGAAAGCGCTAAAAACAGCCTATTTTGTTAGTTAAAACTCAAGAAAAATCCACTAGAAATTATTATACTCGGTTTTTTTAATAGTTTTATTACAAAAAAATGCATTTTTATGATAAAATTGATAAATAAAAACCAGGAATTTGTGGATATTTCTCATAGAAAAATACTGCGAATGAGCGAATTTTCCGCGAATAATGCGGGAAACGTTCCCGAGAGAAATCCGCGAATACAGGGGGTCCACTGTATTGTTCTTTTGCTGTTCACAATGGCTTCTATGTATGTCTCAGAGGTCTGGAAAACCAATAATAATAATTATTATGGTGGTTGTTATTAATGCTCCCCAGAAGAGTCTTATGTAAGTCTCGGAGGTCTGGAAAAACTAATACGTAATAATAATTGTTATTATTGTTGTTATAAATGAAGGAGATTGCTGCTTCAGTTGCAGAGAAGTTCTTTTCTATTCATCTTATTACGGGATTTTTCAGTGTTACATAGATTGGCAAGTAACATGCCTATGGGAGGCATAGGGAAAAGTCAAGATTGTTTTTTTGTAAATATTATTGCAAAGTAAGTCAAATCTGGTGTACATTATCCATAGATTAATACAATTTTAATATAATAGTACAGGTAGTTGTGGACTTGCGACTGCAATTGTTCCAACCAACTGGTCATAAATTGATTTGGACGTAAGTCGCCCAATGTTAATTTACCGAAAGAATTAGTGACTTAGCCTAGCCTACCCTAAGGTAGTCAGTACCATCTTTACATTTAGGGTAGCCTAGCCTACACTACACCACATACTTTATACATATATGGCATAGTCATTATTAATTTCAGCAAATTCTCTCTGTTCAATGCACACTTGCTTATGATACATTTAACACGTTAGCCTTGCGTATACATACGATGATATTATCATGTATGTACATATGTTGTGCGTATATACATATATGAATACAGTAGCCTAGCCTACAGTATACTACTGAATATACGGTATAATTTAGTAATTTATTAGCCAATTTTGGATGTTCAATGCATTCTGACTATATCATAGAAAAAAAAATTGGACCAATGCATTCTGACTATGATATCATAGAAAAAAAAAAATTGGACAAAACGAGAATCAGATTTCGGACCGACATCAGCATTACTTACCTAATTGAGTGATGTCAGGCTGCTTTATTAATTAATTTGCAATCTTTTTTATTTTTCTTAGACACTGTCATATTTGTCATAGTTATGATTTCTTTAAATTTTTATATCATTTGTCATCTCTCTACACATCACATTGTGTCATACGTTACGTACTTTTGTGAAGTTCAAGTGAAACCTGTTTCTCTACACATCATACTCTGTCTTATTGCTACGTTTGTCAGGTGTGATTCAAACACTGTTTGCTACAGTACAATTGGTTTAATGTGGAAAACAAATATAAAATACAGATGCAAAAAAAACATATGTATGTACATACAAAATACAATTGAAAACTAGTAAATCAAAATTAACAACTTATTGACTGCTGGCATCACTGGTGCGTTGGCTGTGGGTCATCGGCATCATCAGCTGGGGCAAAGCTCGGTGTGGCGGGAGGAGTTGTTCTTTTTATAAACATGGTAAGCTTTGTCTGGATTACTTGTTTCTTTTTTTTCGTCATAAATTTCACAATATCGTTCATCTGGTAATTATTTCATCCAGATTTTTTACAAAACTTGCTAGCTCCTTCCTCATCTGCACTCGCTGCTTCTCCAGTCACTCGAACACTATGCAATTGGAATCTGTTCTTGAACCTCTTGAACCAGCCAACACTTGCCAAAAATTCTTGATTGTAGTCTTCTCCTCACATTCCTTCAAAGTCTGAAACAGACTTCTAGCCTTCGTCTGCATGGTAAAAAGGCTTAACAGTGTTCGTTTTTGAATTTGATCTTCCATCCAAATGTTCAACAATTTTTCCATTTCATGGATAGGCCCATTACGTTCTGCTTCGTATCAATCACAGTTGATCGCATGAGTGCAGAACCTTTTACAGCTTCAGAGCTTCACAAATCCTTTCTTTGCCTTTCAAAATTGTTGACACAGTAGAGTGCGATATCTTCATATCACGTGCGGTCACATTAACTTTCTTTCCTCCTTTGAACTGTTTAATCACTGTCATTTTTGTGTCCAGGTCAATGGCCTTTATTTCCTTCTTGGCAGGCTGAGGAGTAGATAAAGACAATTTCCTCTTGGCATGTTTGGAGAGGAAGAAGCTGGGGGCAAAAACTGTCGTACGCCACTTTCCCATTAAGAGTGGTCGTAAAGTCGATCAGACGTAACTCGCATAGGTCGTAAGTCGACAACTACCTGATATGTACGTATGTATAGTTTGAAGGCTGACGTTTGTCTGGTTTCGACCAGATATTCTCAAGCGTGTGGCCTTACCTTACCTTACAGACCTTACAGTTCGTTCGGGTTGCCCCAGGTCCCTCAGTGTGAGGCGCCTCTTATGTCTACCAGAGAGTTGCTAGTACATCTTCCGGTATATTTTGCATCTTCCAATCTTGGATGGTCTGGGATGCAGTTTGAGATATTTGTCGAGCTTATTCTTAAACACATCTACGCTCACTCCTGATATATTCCTCAGATGAGCTGGCAAACGCATTGAATAGACGCTGCATTATCGATTGCTGGTGGCGTAGTGGATTAATGTTCTGTGTGCTTTCCTTATTTTTCCTGGTATAGTTTTGGGCACTATTAATCTACCTCTGCTTGCTCTTTCTGATATTTTTAGTTCCATGATATTTTCTGTTATTCCTTCTATCTGGTTTCCATGCCTGAAATTATCATGTAGCGTTCTCTTCTCCTTTCTAGACTATATAATTTTAAGGATTGTAGTCTTTCCCAGTAGTCTAGGTCCTTAACTTCTTCTATTCTAGCTGTAAAGGACCTTTGTACACTCTCTTTGTGCAATATCCTTTTGATAGTGTGGGTACCATATCATATTGCAATATTCAAGTGGACTACGAACATATGTTTTATAAAGCATATCATGTGTTCAGCTTTTCTTGTTTTGAAGTGCCGTAACAACATTCCCATTTTTGCTTTACATTTTGCCAACAGAATGTCTATTTGATCATTGCATAACATGTTCCTATTCATCATCACACCAAGGTCTTTAACTGCTTCCTTATTTGTGATTGTCTCATTATTAGGTCCCCTAATATGCATATAGCTTTCCTTCTCTGTCTCCATAATTTATTGTATTCAAATTTATCAGAGTTAAATACCATCCTATTTACCTCTGCCCAATCATATACTTTGTTAAGGTCTCTTTGTAGAGCGTTCCTATCTTCATCACAAGTAATTTCTCTACTTATTCTTGTGTCATCAGCGAAACTACTCACTACCGAATCCTTAACATCACTGTCTATGTCTTCAATCATAATAACAAACAATATTGCAGCTAGCACCGTACCTTGTGGCACACCGGATATTACCTTGGTTTCATCCGATTTCTCATCGTTTGCAATAACTATCTGTTTTCTGTTGTGTAAAAATTCTTTTAACCATCTTCCTACTTTATCTACGATATTGTGTTTTCTAATTTCTTTGCTAATATATTATGGTCTACTTTGTCAAAAGCTTTTGCAAAGTCTAGATAAACCACATCTGTTTCATTTCCGCTTTTCATATTTTTGAATATGTTCTCACGGTGGGACTAACAGTTGGGTTTGTGTACTTTTTCCGGGTACGAAACCGTGTTGTCCTATATTAAACAAATTATTTTTATTAAATGTTTCATAATATTTTTCTTCATTACCCTTCATACACTTTCATAATATGTGATGTTAGACTCACAGGCTTTGAGTAGACTGACAATGGATTCATGTTCTACCCTATTTATATAGATAGGGGCGCAGGGGATGTCCCGTGAGCTGAATTTTCATTGGTCGGGGCACGATGCTTGTCTCCTGTTGGTGGCTGGAAGAGATCTTCAAGCCAAATTCTAAGTTGAAGCTCTCGTCGCCTCAATCTTTGCAGACTGACTGAGCTGGCTGCTGGGTGGCTGGTATGATTGGGTATGTCTGGGTTGGTGTAGTCTCTCGTTCTGGTATTGTCTAATTCAGTATGTTTCTTTGTAAGTTTGTGGGTGGAAAAGCACTTCTTGTGTGGTTTTTGAAGAGGGAGACATCTCTGATCCGGGGCTCTCCCGATTGTTGTTCTAGTGTTCTGGACAATTTCATCGTGGGAGAGGGCTTCCTGTTGTTCCTAATGGATGGCCCTTTGTGCATGGTAGGAAATCCTTTTTAACAGACGTGTTGTGGTCATGCCAATGTAGGCGCTGGGACATCCGCAGGGGTGAGTTTATTCCTCATTACCAGGTCCCTCGTTCTGCAGGTTTCGTAATAAAACCGTAGATTTCGTCTTTTGTTACAAAAACTGCCGATAACTGGGCATTGCCTGTATTATTATTATTACATTAATGGTGTTTCTGAGTTGTTTGTGTGTGTGTGTGTCTCCTAAATATGGCTTTTAAAAGATATAGTAAAAATGTTTGATTCATGCCCATTAGTGTTATCCATATTTTTTTAAGCCAACCAACAAATATGGGTACAGGTATATCTTGTAATTCAGGAATGCATATTTGGATTATTGTAGGAAAGTTAAACTGTTTAAAGAATGCACTTTATTACATTAACCATACACAAAAAAGTTTAATTTAACAAGATGGACTGCAGGGTCAAAACTTTTTCACTAACTTACCATTAATAAGATATTACATATTGCCTCTCTCTCTCTCTCTCTCTCTCTCTCTCTCTCTCTCTCGTCTCTCTCTCTCTCTCTCTCTCTCCTCTCTCTCTCTCTCTCTCTCTCTCAACAAGATTAAAAAAAAAAAAAAGATATTGGCAAGTAAGGTAACAGATTCCCCCCCAGTACATATCAACCATTGGAATAAAAAAAAAATCACAAAATGGAGAACAAATATATTTAGAAGCACAATTAGTTTCTAAACATCGTGTACCCCTTCATGTGGAGACATAAAAGGCCTAAAACTATTTTTTAATTCTCCACACTGAAGAAGGAGCATGATGTTTCGAAAACTGCTTATTCTATTGAATATACATATTTGTTTCCAATTTGTGTGTGTGTGTGTGTTTTTTTTTTTTTTTTTTTTTTTTTTTTTTTTTTTTTTTTTTTTTTTGTCAACTATACAGGCAGTCCCTGGCTATCGGCAATCCGGTTTTATGATGCTAGACCAGCGATTTATGGCACCACGACAGGCTGAGTTTCAGTTATTGGCGCCAGGTGGGGTGCCGATAATACAGTGATGGTGCCATAAAAATACCTAATGGAGACACCATTAACAGAAACTTGGCGCCATAATTGCCATAAATCATTGTGTAGTTCATACGCGAACAAACTTTCGGTCTGAACAATAGGATAATTTCTAGTGCCCAGCTGGATCCGGTTAAAAAGCAGATGAAAGTAAGGAATCTTGTGATATCTGGCAATGCATGCGTAGCTTGAGCGGTCAAGGACCACGTTGCTACGCCAGTCTTTCTTTGATCGCCTGGGTGAGTCGTGTTAACCTCTCTCGGCCTTTTCCTGGTTCATTACCCGTTTCGCTTGTGTTTAGTGTGTGTGTGTGTGTTTGGCTGATATTATGATGGCTTCTGCTCCTTCTCGGTGTCAACGTATGTGCCCCAGAGTTCCAGGTTTTCTGTGTCTATTTTTGGCTTTTGCAGTGACTGACCCTCACATAACGTGCAGTAGGTGTCGTTCTAATTTTTGTACTATCACGAATCCTTGCATGGATTGCAGGGCATGGCCTAAAGAGCAGTGGAAGCTGTTTTATGGCGAGAGAACATCGAAAGGTTTCGAATCTCTATTGGAAGGTTTTTCGCCTCTTCCCGATGTTTTGTCTCCTGCAGTAGTCAACCCCCATAGTAGCGTTGTTCCTGTGTCTCCTTCCTTTTCTTCCTTTGATTCGTCGCTGGAAGTATCAGGAGGCCACCAGGCTAATGTTTGTAATGTAGCCCCTTCTTCCTTTAGTTAATTTGATTACCGAGAAGGGTGAGGCTTTTTCATCAATCTCTCTTCTTCCAGAGTCGGAGGGATCCAAAATGGCGGCGATTTGGAGGACGCTCGGGCTAGGGGGTCCCCTGTCCTTGGAGGGGTTGCTAGCACATTTTGTGGAGGCTCGCACCCCCCCTCCCCAGGACTGGCCAGACCATCCCCCCTCCTCCCGGCCTCGTCTTCATGAGTAGCGGAGTTGGCCATCTTGTATTGCTCCGCCAGTGTCTGCTGCCGCTTCTTGAGTCGGAGAGACGCCGTGCGTGCAAGCCCCATTGATGACGTCACGGGATCCATCTTTGTGTATTCCTCCGCCAGTGGCGTCTGATTCCCCCATTGCATCAAGGGGAAGCCGTGACGTCACTCCTTCGATGACGTCTCTCCCATTCGTCTCCTCTGATCTGCCCCTCTCAGCCGTGATGTCATCCCTGCCGCCCAGTTTGCTACATTCTCCCTTCCTTGTTTCCATTGGAGCCATTCTCTCTGACACATTAGTCTGAGGTTATATGCCAGGCAGTGCTTCAGAGGTTGGACTGTTTTGGATGTGAAGTTGGCTGCCATTATCGGTTGGGAGGACCGGTAGGAAATGTTGGTTCGTCCCCGCCTACCTGTGAAGAGTTCGCATAAGAAACCAGTGCTGTCTTCCTCTCCCTCTTCCCCCTCTATGCCCGTCGGCGTATCAAGCATTGGAAGGCTAAGGACTGCCCTTTCTTCGCCTACGAGGGAGGAACAACATCGGACGTGTTCCCGAGAGTGTTGGTTTTTTCGGGCAGTGTTAGTGTTCCTTCACATGTACAATTTGCAGGGGATGCTTTGTCCTCTGCCTCGAATCATGGACGTGTTACACCCCCCACCCCCCTATCCGTGCGTATCACCGTGTTGCAACCTCCCCCGTCCATGCACATTTCGAGCGTGTTGCAACCTCCTGCCCGTTGGCACATGATGTAAGTGCTCCTTGCCTTCCTCCAAGGCCTATTCGTTGCCGTAAGGATCTCAAGGCGCCTGTCAAGAGGTTCACCACCTCCATCTTAAGGATGTTGCCCACAGATCTGTGGACATGTTTTCCTTGGGTCCTGTGTGGCTGTCCAACTCATAGTTGCCCTTAACAGGGCACCTTTGTATCTTACCTAAGATGATTGTGTGGATGAGAGAATGAGTGAGTTGGCAGGTCTTCTACTTTCTCTTGTACCTTTCCTTCTTCTTCGGGCGGTTTAAGGAATAGACACGTCATTCGCTGGACTGGTCTGATACAGGTGAATAAGGTAGTCTTACTGATAGTGTGGTCGTGTAATATACAAATATCTTACTCACTATTTGGTAGCATATGCTCCACTTCGTGGCATGGTGGTGTTGGAAGTAATACAAACCCTGCATCTTGGTTTGTTATTGGACAGTCAAAGTTTCTCTTTGGTTCCCTATACAATGGTTCTCCCATACAGGCGGCCTGCAGTTAACGGCGCAATCTCTTAGCAGCGAATCAGTTTTACTGCTGTCTTAAAAAATATTCATTAAAAAAATAAGGAATTTTAAGGTATTTTTACGGACAAATTTTTGGTGGTTAACAGCGCAGCCAGCGCTGTTATGTCTAACGAGTTCATACATTTGTAGAAATGCCGTGAGACCATAAAGGTTATGCAAATGATATTAACAAATTTTATGGAGAGTTATCACATTGGTATTAGGGTAAAAATAGGGCCTCTGACGCTTTTTGTTTTATTCCAAAAATATTAGTTTAACATAAATGGAAATTTAGCTGGTGTTGTCCGATTTATAAATATTCTTGCTTTTATGTTTAAAATGTGGTATTAAAAATGTTTACGGTATAGGGTATTTTTATTTCTGCACAGAAATATGATACCAAAGGCGCTTTTGAAACTGCCCTTCACGTTTTTCAAAGATTATGATTTTTCATGTTCTTTCTTGTGAGCCGCCAACCTGCTGCTCTTCTGAAAAATATCCAAGTTATAAAAAGTGCAAATTTAGCAATCAATGTGTCGATTTTATAAATAAAATGTTCATGCCTTTTATGTTTAAATGTGTATGGAAATACAGTAGTACCTCGATATACGAAATTAGTCCGTTCCGAGGCGCCCTTCGTATCATGAGGTTTTTCGTATCTTGGACCACATTTTACATGTAAAATGGCTAATCCATTCCAGCCCTCCAAAAACACCCCAGTAAATTATATTTCCAGGCCTACAACATGTTCTAGGGTTACGACGCTGATCCGACGGAAGAAATATGACTCCAAAAAGGCTAAATACTGTACATACTTGAGTAATATTCAACTGCATGTAATGTTCAACCCCATTTTTACTGCATATATTAGGACTTTAGCATATGTCCCTTAGCAATAAGCCTAACCTATGTTAGCGGTTGCTACTGTAGCCTAGTCTATGATTCTGACATTTAAACCTAAGAAGCTAAAACCTTAGAATATGCCAATAAAATGTATAAATAATCAGTATGTACTCATTTCAAATAATTATTAATTAATCATTAACTATATACACAAACAAACAAAAAAAAAACCTTCCAATTGATTGTTTACATTCAGCTCTTAGCTCTTAAGAGTACTGAACGAACGCCAAGCAATCACTTTTCCTAGGACACAGTAAGCCATAAATTTTGTTTCATTAGTATCTCCTTCAACTAATGAAACTACCAAACAGTATAATACCATTCATTTCTATTCTTTATTCTATCATTACCTAATGGAGATACCGAGTTACTGACAGCTATAATGAAGCATATACTTAACGTATTATTAAAACAGAAGAAGAACTCTAAAAAATATGTATTTGTTGGCTTCCATGATAGCAGTCTGATTTATTTTATATTTTATGATATCTAATTCACAATTTTTTTATTAAATGTATTGCATGTACTCATTTCAAATAATTATTAAGTAACCATTAACTATCCAAACTTCTGTTTACATCCAGCACTTACGAGTATTGAACGATCACCAAGCAATCACTTTTCCTAGTACACAGTAAGCCATAAATTTTCATTATCTCTCTTCTACTACTGAAACTACCAAAAAGTATATAACCATTAATTTCTATTCTTTATTCTATCTTTACCTAATATTTTTTTAGGTTTTTTTTTTTATTAAATGTATTGCATGAATAAGTTTTTCAATTTACAGCATCCTTTTAACAATAGAATAGTTAAAGCACAAGGGGAAGATGCTGACCAATAGGAGAGCAGGATCTTATGGGGTGACTAGCATCAGGAACCAACGGGAGAGCGGGAGGATGGTGGCGAGTTTACTCAGGTTGGCGGTGCGGGAGTTTTAAAATTGTTCTCGGTGGTCCGGTGGGCGAATCTCTGGACTTTACAGCAACAACCTTTCGTATCTTGAAAACTTTTCGTATGTAGAGCTGTAAAATTTTTCATATTTGCTTTGTATCTCGAGTTTTTCGTAAGTTGAGCCCTTTCGTATTGTCGAGGTACCACTGTACTATATTACGTATAGGGTATTTTTATTTATTGTACATAAGTATGATACTAAATTTAAGGAAGCTTTTGTGACTACCCTCCACGTTGTCAGAGGATGTTTTTTTCCTGTTTGTTTTGTCCGCCACTGTTCCGAAAAATGTATGATGTTATTTTATTAATTGGGCATCTTTTCCATAAATCCTTTAAGAAGTTATACATTACATTACTGTATCCAATAATATTGTATGTATTCTCATATTGTATTATAAAATACTACGGCAAATCTAAGCCAGTATTCCGCAGAGCGGCCAATGTTTTGGTTTGAAATCAGGTGATGAGCGAATGAGAGTTTGTTTACCGGCCATATTTAACGCAATTCCGAGCGAATTTTCTTGCTTCTAGTTAGCATAAACGAATATTGAGATACTTTACTTATATGAGACAAGGTTATTTTTCCTTAAAAGTATGACGTGTTTTTAAGTGGAAATATGAATTTGAATAGGTCTTGTTGTGATTGTGAACTAATTTTTTTTTAGTCAACAGATTACGTTGGCGGCATGTTTATTGCGTACAAAAATTATGTGATTCTGTCGCAATTTACCTTTATATCATTGTAATACGAACTTAACTTTATTTATCTTATAAGGCGTGAAACCTGAAATCAACAGTAAAAACGTGTTCTTTCAAGCACAGTAGTTTTGATTAAAATGATTTTATCTCAATTTTATCTACGGATGTGTTTGGCATATGTTTACTGGAGTTTTATCCTTGTTGCCGATGCACGATAATAGTCATTAGCAGCTTGAATAGTTTTTCTCAGCTTCAGTTATAACTAGGTTTAAATTTAACAGTATATTTCCTGATTGATCTTTGTCTTTGATCTATAGCAAAAAAAGTTATTACATTTAGATATCTCAGTTCTATTCTACATAACGCCATTTAAAAACAACTACGGTAAAAGTGTACTATAGTACGATGATTGAAATACAAGCCAAACGGATGTTATCCAATTCCGTTTTCGTTGTAATTAGAAAAAAAAATAATTGTTTCTCGTTGGTTGCTCATGGCTGTACATGTTTGCAAAACGAGTATAACGTTAAACCATACTTTCATCATTCTCTTTTCCTGTTTTAAACTTATGTAACTAGATGGGATAAAGTTAGGCTATTGTAATTTGGTCTCTAATAAAATCGGATTATCATAAGACAAACTATCGTAACTTGAACACTACAGCAACCTGTACACTGTATAAAACCTTATTACATCTTTACATACTCTAGACACCCAAAGGATTAAAGCTAGGCTTTTTCAGTTTACAGTATTTATAATACTATAATGTATTGTACAGTAAATTCTCTAGTACTATACTGCATAAATATAATTTTACTTATTGCACCATTGCGGGATTACGGCACCGTTTGATGACTGGTCTAGGGCACTGTTAACTGGTCTAGAATTTCGAAAGGTGTGGGCAGGCAGCCATAGGCTTTGAAATCGCTTAGCGTTGAAAATCACTTCGCGTCGGTGGCCAGGAACGGAACCCCTGCTGCTAAACTAGGGCCGCCTGTATATCATTGTACGTCACTCAGGTTCTGAGTGGTTAATATCAATTTATCTAGCTTCACAACGGGCCTCAGTCCCTCTCCAGAAATCATATCTTTGGGAGCTGGACTGGTGGGTAGGCCCCCAGCCGGTCTAGGATGTCTTGTACCTCCCTCCAAGTATGAGTCTATCCTATTGTGAAGACCGAAGATTTGTTCGCTTATGAACAAATGTAAAATTTTCTAAGACAATTTGCATTTTTCATAGCTACAAACCTGAGGTCTTAAAGTTATACTGCCCGCCTCTAGCCGCCCCTCTGTTTGTTAAGTCATCCTGAGCTGGGAAAGACTGGCGTAGCGGCGTGGTCCTTGACCAGTTCTCACCCAAGCTACTGGATTGCCAGATATCACAAGATTTCTTGCTTTCATCTGCTTTTTAACCGCATCCAGCTTGGCACTAGAAATGATCCTATTGTTAAGACTAAAGGTTTGTAGTATGAAAAATACAAATTGTCTTAGAAAATTTGTCATGTTTCGGTACTGGTGGTTTTTGCTTATCAGCTCCCTGCCAAGAACGCAACCTCTGCGATAACTGGGGACTGGCTGTATTGGCAAAGTACTTCACAAGTGAATTCAAGTTGAGGTTATAAACCTATTTTATCAAGACAATGCATTTATGGCCCACTGAAGTGATTTTAACATTTTCCTGAACAATTCATTCGAACTGTACTGCGCGAAATGTTGATTGTCGGGATGGGATTGACTATTGATATTATTTGGCTAAATGCACAGATCAAACCACAAATGAGTTGGT
>NC_087206.1:44576331-44613433 GCF_015104395.2 Macrobrachium nipponense | reverse complement strand
TGATCGGTGGGGATTCTCCACAACATCCTTCGGTTTTCGACATTCCTTCTCCTCTGGGCATGTGAGCTTGGAAGAGGTCTAGACCTAGGAGCGTTGCTGAGCCGACCAGATGCCCCCTCCACTACACTGGGGACACTCATATCACTGTCCTGAATAATCACTAGCCTTACCATTGTATGGCAGCCATTTTGTTTTCATCAACTTGAAGGCTGCTTTTAGATCCGCAAGTTCTTTTGCTGAATCTACAGGTTCTGCAATAGGAGAAGGGGCTGCAATGGAAGGAGAAGTAGCAATACTTACCCTTGGGGAAGATCCCAAGCTAGGAATAGTTCAGATCTAGAACTACTTAAACTTCTATAAGAAGCCTTCCTCACTCTTTCTCTCTCTAACTTTTTTAAATAATTAGTTAGATTCTTCCATTCGTTCTCACTCAAGTTCTCACATTCCTTTACAAGTATTAGTAAAAGAACATTCATACTCCCTGCAACCCTTGCATACCGTGAGGAGGGTCTACGAAGCTTTCGGCAACCTCACTTACAGCCTACATTCACACAACGTCACAACCATTCCAGAGTCAGACATTATTAAAGAAAATTCCAAAATCAAGTCCACAAAACAGTCCACAAAAGCGTATGCCAATCCAACAATCCAGATACGTCACCAAAAGTCGGTCAAGAAGATCAATTGCCGGTGAAAAAAGAAAAAAACAATCGAGAGGAAACCAACAACAATGTTGATGGCCCGGGCGACAGAAGAATTCTGATTAGAAAACGGGAATGGTTCCTAGTCCTGCCACCCAGGGCAGGGCGGTAGATCACCTGACCTACCGGTAGCGTGTGCGCGAAATTTGAAATTCTGTCGGAGACGACGGAGTCTATAGCAAGTATATCTGGCAGGGAAGTTGAATGTATAAAATTAAGACCTCTAGTGTCCTGAAGAGGCCTTTAAGGTGAAAGTCTAACTCACTATGCGTCCAAGAGACCTTAGAGGAAGACAGAAAAGATCTTCTGGCGGCATCCACAATACTACCAAAGTCTCCTTGAGCTGAGGCTGGAAGCTTAACTCCGACGTTTTCTCCCGTCTCATACCACATACCAGCTTTGCCACAAAGTCTTGAAGGTGGTAAAGCGAAAGAAGTCTTGCCTGAAGCTTTCCTCTTTTCCATCCAATCATGGACCTTTCGAAAGCTTGCTTCGTAGAAAGCGACTTCTTCATTTTCACAAAGCCCGAGATCTTAGTAGCTTTGGATGACGAAAACTGAGAGGGAGGAGTACGTGGAGCTTCAGGTTGGAAAGTGTCTGCAAAGACTGACTGTAGCAAACGAGTCAAAACCTTGTAGTCCGTCGAAACTGGAGCCAACTGCTGTTCTTCGTCCACTTCGACGAAAGTGTCACCTGGCGCGCGCTGAGCGTCCACTGGTGCGCGCCGAGCGTCAACTAAAACGCGCTGAGCGTCCACTGGCGCTCGCTTACCTTGCACCGAATCACGCTCGGCGTCCACTAAAGCGCGCTTGACTTTTCACAGAAGCGCGCTCGGCATCTAAAGAAACGCGCTTCTTATCAACAAGTTTCGTAGCAGCGGAACACCGCTTCACGAGAGCGAGAAACGAATTTCTCGCCTCCTCTAGAAAAAGTTGCTGGGGAGCAGAACGAACTCTAGAGGGAGACTCAAACGGAGAGAGAGACGAGCGAGGAGAGGGAGAGGGAGGACGCCTCGACCTCTTCACAGGAAGATTGTCATCCTTCTTACGGCGACGTGGACCAGTCTCTCTCGAAGAAAAAACATCTCGAAGTTGCTGCTGAAGAGACTGGAGAATCTTGCTTGTAGGTCAAGCCTCCTTTTCTGGGGAGGGGCTGATCTGTGAGCAGGCGAGTGGCGAGGGTGGAGCCTTCTTCCTACTCCAGGAACCGCCACTTCACGCACCTTAGAGCGACTGCGGCGCTCGAAAGAAACATCTAGGAAAGACTCCGCCTCCGAATAATCCTTACGCTTCTTCTGCGGAGGAAAAGCAGCAAACGCACTATCAGGCGACGAGCAAAGTTCCGGAGAACAACTTGGACGTGAAGCGTCCCGAACGCGAGCCGTCCTTTTCAGCAGACGTGATGCGGTATGAGAGCTCCACCCCTTGCGCGGGGAGGAAGCTTCAGAAGAAGAAAAGCACTCCTTGAGAAGACGTGCACGCGCACGCTCCTTGGCAGTCTGGGTAGGTTCGTCAGAAGCTGCCGAAGGCACGCCAGATCGGTGGGGGTTCCTCGTAACCCAACCCCTTCGACTTTCGACATGCTCTCTCCCCGTAATCTGGAGTCAGCAGAGGTCTAGGTCTAGAGGCGGAATGAGGCGATCTGACGCACCCTCCACTACACAAGGGGCACTTTCACTGCACTTCTCTTCACTTTTGCTCTCCAGAGCTAACACTTTTGATTCTAAGTTACGAATCGATTCAAGAATTAGCGATAAAGTATTACCTTCTACCGACACTGTTTCAGGGGCCGGAGGCAACACTACAGGGGTAGGAGCATAATCTACAGAAGGAGGGTTAGCAGGAGAATCATTAAAATCTTGCCTACCGAAAACACTCTGGAGGAAGACCTCCAACCTATCTCGCTCAAGTTTCTTAAGATAGGTTTTCATACGCCTTCCATTCCGACTCTTGTTAATCTTTCACACTCCTTACAAACGACTTTCAAACGTACATTCATTCCCCTGCAAACTTTACAAACAGAATGTGGGTCTACTGAAGCTTTCAGTAGCCTACCTCTACATTCGGACATAGAACAAAATCTAGCGCTAGCAGAACTAGACCCTGACATCTTGATCAAAGAAAAATCAATACCAAATTCAAATCAATCCAAAGTCAACGTGTGCCAAGCCACCGATCCAATTCAGATACCAAAGAAAAACCAAAGGGATAACTCAAGTAGCTAGTAGTTTCCAAAATCTGGACGGAGGTGCTGCAAACAGTGTTTTCAGCACCGGCGACAGAAAAATTATGAATAGAAAATGGGAATGATTCCTGATACCCGCCTCCCAGCGGCGGGAATGGGTACTAACCACCTGACTCCCACTGCGTGTGTCGTAAGTGTTTAAATTTCTGTCGATTCGGAAAAATACAGCTATATATATATCTGACAGGTAAGTTTCATGAACAAAATAAAATGTAATATGAACAAGATAATACAAGTACCAGAGGAATACAATCCAAAGTTAATTTCATGAGACACCTCTGATCATAATCCACTCCCTTACCTGATAAATTTTCTGGTGGAGGATCACCTGCTCTACTGCAATATGAAATGAGCAGCGCTGTTAGGCCATTAGCCAAACGAATAACTCTGAGGAAAGAAACATCTATTATTATAGAGTACAGAACTATTTAAGTTTGTCACTTAATGTATGAACAATAAAAAAATTGATGAATACAAAATTTTACTAACTAGTCACTAGGTAGCCTATGTAGCATATTAGCTATTGTACTTTTAGGAATAACATACCATACAACTACTGGGCATAAATAAACAATACACATGTGCCAACAGATTAATTGCAAAGTCAGCCAATTACATAAACACATGAATTAGTTACAGTATGCAAAACTCATAAACCTTATGAAACTGCTGAATGATCGATGGCCATATAGTGGAAATAGCCACTGTAACGTTAAGCACTTGGACTGGCCCTTTGTGGTAGAAGGTTATAGTAATCATCAACACCTACCCTTGTCTCCCCACTCTGCATAGCTACTAACCTAGAAATGGCTGTGTACCTACACCTAGGAAGGCTAGCCTTAGGCTGTTCAGGTATAGGCTAGGGTAAACAATTGCCCTGATCACCCTTTTCACTCGATATTTAATTGGTGAAACACTAATACAATTACATCTTTAAGCATACCATTCAAAAATTGAAGTTTCATCAACATAATGGGATATATGAAAGTACCATACGAACTAAAATAAGCATGTGAGGTTGGTAAATCTAAAGGAGAGCTCCGTCTCTTGTTTGCAGAAGAATATTTATTTTTCCGATGTATTTTTTATTGATTATGCTTAAAATGGCAATTTGTCAAAAATTGCATTTTTCCTAACTACACAAACTTGAAGTCCTTTGCAATAGGAAGGTAACTAGCGGCAGCTGGAACGATCGTAAGCTTCGAACAAGGGAGTTCGGTAGTTAACTGCTCGTCCGAAAGTCCGCGAATGCGCGACTGGGAGGTGAAGAACCACTTTGCTTTAGGACCAGGAAAACACAGAGTGAGGGGTGGCATGAGGTGGGACTATGTGTAAAGGACCTCAGGTTTGTAGAGTTAGGAAAAATGCAATTTTCGACAAATTGCCATTTGTTCCGATATTAATACAAACCATCGGTCCTTTAATAGGAAGACTCACTTCTTGGTGGGAGGAATCTGAGTCTTAAGAACAGACTGGTGCTCGCCCAACCTTGGATTCCCTCCCTGGTCGTAAGAGCAGAGGGAGGGATCCTAGCCTCTGCCCAATGATCGGGGTATTTACCGCAGGATCAGTGGTCAGACCTCTGGACCCAAGTAATAAGAGAGAGGCAAGTGTAGCTCTTAAAATTAGCAAGCAAGAACTTGTTCCTATTGCAAGAGGCAATATGAAGTCATGGGTTGTCTCTTGTTGGCTTCCACTTCCCCCCCCTTGTTGGGGGAAGTGGTGGATAATTGCTCCTATCCCTACTGGAAGGGATAGGATGGGGCTCGGTCGAGTAGCTTACCTGCATCGCCTCCTGATCCAGCGTAGTGACGACCACGCCCCTCTGCCCACTGGTAGAGGGAGAGAAAAAGATAGGGAAGAGAAGGCCAGTCACATTCTCATTCACTTATCCCTTCATGCAGTCACACAAGGATGCGATGCTGTTCTGTCCGCTCGGGTGCTGGGTAAGCAGACCCCTGCCTTCAGTACCTGCGCAACGGAGAAGTTCTTGCGGAACGCAAGGGAAGGACCAATATCTCTGACTTCGTGGGCTCTCGGACGAAGGGTACGGATGTCGTTGCTACCATCAGCTTCGTACGCCCTCCTGATCACCTCACTCAGCGAGAAAGAAAGTGTTCCTGTACTTCTTTCTTGATCATCCCGGTGCTAATGAAGAGGCGTCGACACTCAGGCCTGAGGTGCCGAGTTCTCTTCAGATAGCGCCGTAGCGCCCTCACAGGACAAAGTAGCATCTCATCTGCATCGATGTCGGTGAAGTCCATTTGGGAGGGGATTGTGAAAGACTCGAACCGGTTGGCAGGGACCGAAGGATTCTGAGTCTTCGCTACGAAGTTCGGTACGAAATCGAGCGTCACAGATCCCCATCCCCTGGATGCTTGACGTTGAAGGAAAAGCCATGCAGTTCCCCTACTCGGAGGGAAAGAAGGGAATAGTCACGATGACCTATCCCTCTTTCTGTCCGACATATTCTTCGGAGTGATGTCCAGTACCCATACTAGTCTATCCATCTACAGCGAAGTGTCTCACGTTCTCGTATCCCATTGCAGCGAAGTCTCTCGCAGTTTCGTACCCCACTGCGGCGAAGTCTCTCCGTCTCCGCAGTGGATAGGACACCGACACTCCATGGTGGGTGTCGATGGCATGGGTACTGGAACAAGCTAGTAGGATGAAGTAATGATTGATCTGGAACAACCGAACTAAGTCCACTGCATAGCTCGTAACGGTCTTGGACGCTTCGACAGCTGCCGACTGACTGCATTCGGTTGTGCGAGCCGAGCTGTCCAAGTATCCGAGCATAGTCACGTGACCCTCGCCTTTAAAGGGGTATGCTGAGAGACCATACAAATCGTCTATTTGTTGCCACCGATGCCGGAAGGCGAGATGATGATTCTCTCAAGGCATGTGCCCAACAGGCAAAAGTCAATTGCCTTCTAGAGACCGAGGTCCCTGATGGCAAGACAGAAGTTCTCATAGTAGTTGAATCTCAGCTAAGGAGAAACAACACTATGCGCCGTTGAAGACACTATGCGCCGTTGAAAATGAAGGTGGAAGGTGAATGCAGACCTACATCTTCACAGCCGAATCGAGAGAAGTAATTCTCAAGATTCTGAACCTGTGCTTTACAAAGGACTGAAAACGCTAAACCGCTATTTCATTGCTGTTTGGTGAGAAGTCGCAGTTGCAATGAAAGCGGAGTGCTTATCAGTAATGAAAACACAGGGATGTACTGCCTGGAGAACCGCTTCTCATCATCATCTTCTTTCAGGTTATCCAGGGAGGACACATATACTTGGAAGTAGAGCTGGCAGGGCGGGGAACACGCAATGTCTTCCATTATACATCTACAATTCGGGGTGAACAATGAACAATTGCACACCTACGAATACGAGATATATTTAGAAGACAAACTCAGATGTCTGAAGAAATCATTCCGCATTATCGCAGCGGCAGGTGCGATGCAGCGGGAGACTAGGCTACAGACTTCTGTTACCGTGCGGTAAACAGAAAGATGATAGAGTCTACTGAGATATCTCTGTCCAAAAATTCTTGCAATGTCCAAGGCGATACAGTAGAGATGGTCATTCACGTATGCAAGAATCCCAGCCAACCAGCGACCTAAGTCTGTGATTGCCGGGCAGAGATACGGTTCGGTAGTCAATCATTGTAAAGGAGAGAGACATAAACCGTCCGTGCTATCTCAGAGAGCCAGCTGGTACTGGGCTGCGGCAGGCAGCCCAATACACCGCTAGGTCTCGCTCACTCCTTATCCTGAGTTGCCAAGTAATCCATTCCAAGAAGGAATGCGTTCGGCTAGAACCATCGAAAGCAAAAAAATATGTTCAAGCATTTGCATTTAAACAAAACGGATTTCGGTGAATACAAAAGCTGAGGTGGTGTTGTTGTAACAATACCATAAGTATCTCAAAATCGAAACTGGTAACTCCTGGGAGGTTGCAGGCAGTCCCGAGTTGCAGTTCAATTAAGAAGATACTATTCGTCTTAATCACAATCCGTAGAGTTAACTACGGTATGTGCCTACACCTCGGACAATTCAACTGATTAACAGAATCATGTTGCGAGGGCAATATACGTAGTATATTTGTAGGTTCCTGTACATAGACCTCCATCCTAAATTCTTTTCCATTCGAGGAACGAGAATAAGGACTGGAAGCCGACACCCTTCATTCTCTAACGAAGAGAGTGAAGGAGAAGTTTTCCCCCGAAGGAAGACTTCAACGGTGATAACAGGATACCAAAGACGATAGTTCAAGCCAAACTGGATGTTCCCACCCGTTCTTCTCTATCCCGGGGTTGGCCGCCTACTGTGAGATATTCTTCCTTCAGCAGCAGTGCTTCTCTCAAACACTAGAAATTCCAGGAATTCGAGCATTCGGCGAGATTCCCGATTATCGTAGTAACAATTATCTGGGATTCTTGTCTAGCCCACTCTGGACCGTGGTTTCGCCCAAGTGTTTGCAGATCTTAGAAAACCAGAACACTCAGAGAGTGCTAGAAATTCCGAAGAATTCTAAGCACTCGGCGAAACCCCCATTGAATTCGTCAGACGATCATCGGTTGGTGGTCCTCCCAATTCCCGTAGAAATCGAGGATGGGGCAAGATCCTTCCTCAACGACGGGGGCTTACGTCCGGTAGGACACGAAGGTCCCCCCAGGAACGCAGTCCCCAACGTGGAATCCTACGGAGAACGCTCTGCAGGATCCCTCCCCTTTCCTTCGTAGTCATAGGGAGAGAGGGAATGGGGGAGGAAGATTGGATACTCGCTCACCTTACCAGCGGAACTAGCAGTTGGAGAAGCGAGTACGGGCAGCCATCACCTTGCGGTGATAGCCGCTCAGAGTCTAGGAAAACGTTACCGTCGGGAGAAAACGTTTTCCCGAGGAGGGTTACGAACTTGTACTGTAGGCTAAGCGTCTGCCGCCACTGTGACCGTCGTCTGGGTGGGGCTGAGCGAGCACCTGACAGGAGAGAGCCGATACCGTCCTCCGACGAGTCCCAGTCCTCGTCGAGGCCGAAACCTCTCAAGAGGATCGAAGGGGGAGCGTGGTCCAGACAGACCGTCACATTAACAGCGGTGATGGTCCCTCCGAGAGTCTGGGAAGTGTCATTCGTCCTCGCCAGCCCCCCACAATCTCCTCAAACCACTTGAGCGAGGATCTGTTGGTCCCAAGACCGAACCAGGCTCGTGGCCGGATCGTAAGAAGTGCATTCCTCACATCACTCCTGTTCGCCTCGTTCCTCCCGGTGTAGCCTGAAGAGGTTGCGGAGAAACGCTGGACCAAGGAGCAGAGCGTCGGTCTCTATGTCAGGGGAGCTGTTACGAGAGCTCCTTCCTGCCTACCAGCAGAACCGGTAGGCTGGGAGGACTGTAGGCGATCATCAACCACGGTGATGGTCGAGCTGCTGATCTGGACCAGCGGTCTTCCTGCTCTTCAGGAGATCTATTGGCGATCGAGCTGCAGGCCTGGTCGCGCGGCTCTCCTGGGGAGAGTGGCTAGACCGAGAGCAGCGGCGACGGTCCCGAGCGTCAGAGGAGCTGCTGCTGGTTCCCCTATCCATCCGGTCCCAGTGGTAATGGCGGTCAGGGGACCGGCAGTCCGCTGTCGCAGTGGGAGCGACCGGTGTGCTTGGGGGCTGCAGGCTATCGCCAACCCGTGGTGGCGATCGAGCTGCAGGCCTGGTCGCGCGGCTTTCCTGGGGAGAGTGGCTGGACCGAGAACAACACCCCCGGTCCCGTGCGTCAGAGGAGCTGCTGCTGGTCTCCCTACCCGTCCGGTCCCGATGGGAGTGGCGGTCAGGAGACCTGCTGAGACCACTGTCGCGGTGGGAGCGGTGCCTGTTCTCACGGCACGTTGAACCGCTGGAGCTCGAGGGGACCTCGTTCCCAGCCTCAGCCCGTGGCCGGTCTGGGACCGTCACGGCAACCCTGGTAGCCTGCGGTTCGCTACGAGAGCGATCGCTGGCCTGGCGCCGAGCGAACTAGGAAGTCTGAGCCATGGAAACCGTACACTCGGTACTTCTCGCGAACGAGAGGACGAGCCGGAACCTGGTGTAGAGGTAGGACCTCTAGCACCAGGCGAGGAAGTACCGGTGATAGCCGGTACCCCTCTGGTCCCTGTCTTCTTCTTCCTTAGAAGTTCCCGAAGGAGACTTCTTAGGGGGGAAGGAGGCAGTCTTCTTCTTCCTCGGCTTGGAAGCCTTGGAAGTCGAAGGGGAAGAGGCGGCAGCAGGCGACGACGAAGACGACGACGAAGATACCTTCCTCTTCTTCCTCTTCTTCTTCGTCAGCTCCCTCAGGACAGACGTCAGGTCTCCATCCAGGTTGGAGCCGGGGCTATTGCCGAAGCAACACGGCCCGGCTGCACCTGTCCGGAACGACCTGCGACTGGGGCAGCAACACCACGGGCTGGAACGACGTCGGCAAGAACTGGCTCAGGCAAGGCAGGTACACCAGGAACGGCAAGTACGGCAGGAGACGGGGCAGCAGCCAGCGACATCCTGGGTACCGACGGCAGGTCCAGGGGCGAACTCTTTGGGTACCGAAAGTCAGGGGCTGGCAGGGCGAAGAACCCCGAGGGGGAGGCACGCCCCTCCTCGGTACGGCAGCGATCGGGGTCTCTACAGCGGCCGTAGGAGTCACCGACATCACATGTATGTAGCCCAGCAGCCCCTGAACGCTCGGTGTGCCCTGGAGACCAAGCGAGAACCATACCTGGCCGAGGTCGTCGCCCGCAGCAGGAGCACCTGAGGAAGCAATAAAACAAATGGGTTAGTAGTAGGGGTTCCCCCACGGATCGGGCAAAGAGAAGGAATGAGAAACTCCCCCCGAAGGGGAAGGAGCCATACGCGAGAGCTGGGATGGCGGCAGGAAGGAAGACAACGTGTCTGTGACCAAGGGCATCGCCGGAGAACCCTCCGAAAGACTCCCTGGCAGGCTTACGTCGCTTCCTCCTACCCTCATAGAGCACCCACTGCTCCTCCGACCAATTATTACACACAACGCAGGGCTCGGCCCGAGAGCATTTGCGCCCTCGGCGCCAAGCACATAATTCATGAGGATCAACCTCTGGAAAAGAGCGGAAGGCCCCACACTTACGGCCCTCCACACCAGGGCAAACTCTGCGGCTGATGGGGGGGGCGTAGGGACGTCTCCAGCTCACGAGAATGCGTAATAATGAAATAATAATAAAATACAAAGCACACGTACTTACAGTATTTTATCAAACACACACAAAGCAAACCAAGTTTGAAGATAGAAAGCATACGACGAAAGCGGGCAGAGAGCGAACAACAAGTCTGTCTCCGTCGGCGGCCAAAAGCAGTGGTTCTTCACCTCCCAGTTGCACATGCGCGCACTGTCAGACAAACAGTTAACTACCGAACTCCCTTGTTCGAAGCTTATGACCGTTCCAGCTGCCGCTAGATACTTTCCTATTGTAAAGGACCGATGGTTTGTATTCGTATCAGAACAACTGATCATTAATATTGGTGGCATCAAGTAATTACACCCTTGTTCCCATCTAACAATCTTGGGGGACCCCAGTGGGAACCAGGGTTTTTGGGTGGGGATGAGCATGAGAAAAGTGATTTCCAGGCCACTACTTAACCAAACAAACCAGCTAACCTAACCTAGGGCACCGTACCCCTACCTAGGTCTAGTGGGGGGCTTCGCCCCCCTACGACCTCCCCTTAAGGGCACTACCTTCCCTGCACACTTCATGACAATTCTGAAAAATTTGAGCGGCCATTAGGCTAACTGAGAGACAATACTCCAGCATATTTCACACGATAATCAAAATATTATATACAGGAAATAGCTTACTTTACAGTGGAGGATAGAGTTCAGCAGCAGCTTTCACAAAGGCGTGAAACCTTCGTAAGGGGTCTTGAATGTGCAATTTAAAATATGTAACAGCTAAATATCCAACAATGTTTTTTATGTCGGCCATATTTTGGGACAAAATTCTTGACATCTATCCACCGTCTCTCTATGGTGCTGATATGGGCACGAGTTTGTGGATCAACAAAATTTACACTCTTGATTAAACCATGATTTTGGGCAAAAGTTACGAGCCTTTCTATATGCCCATAATGATAGTTTATGAAATCTCTATAATTCACGTAACAATTTGCACACAGTGGGGAAACTTTCCTAGGGAACAAAATCGGAGCTTGTGCAAGTAACACTTAATTGGAGAAAATAAGTGTATTTGCCGAAAAAATGAATGACTTGGTAACATGAAATATTGTCATTGGCTGAAAACACTATGCTTTCTTTTGTTTCAGAGAAAATTGAAACGTGCTTATTTACCATTGGATATTGTCTATAATGATGTTACTTTTTGGGTGTGGTTTCCCCATGACAATTTGAGACTGCGCAGCACACAAACGAACGAACAGGAGCTTATTAAAATAGGTGATACGACAGAGACAACATGAAGGACTTTGTTTTTTCTGTAGGTACAAATATTCAAGTTATGTTTTCTAGACCGATAGGACTTACCACCACTAATTTCTGTCTTCCTTAGAACATACTTAGTATCTTCTTTCAAGGTATAAACACATTTATACTAAAAATCGGCCGGAGCATTTATTAAGATTTACCGTGAGGTCTTCGTAAAATATGTTTTCAAAGCAGTTTTTAAATCCAATGTGGTGTCTACTCACATCCAGTACCTTTCGTCTCCGGCATCAAGACCACGTCCTTTCCAGCGCTCATTTGAACAATATTAGCGTATTTTTGTAAAGTTTCTTGATACTACTCAAGATTACAGTTGTAATCAGCACAATAAAATATTTTGTTGCCTATATCGGTGAAAGTATGAGACGTTTTATTTCCATGTTCATGGCTTGAACTGAAATGCATTTTTACCTTGTAATCGGTGGTTTTATCCTTACTGCCATCACAACTGAAACTCCACAGTATATACTTATTTGATTGTAATATGACAATTTGTCCAAAATTGCATTTTTCCTAACTATACAAACCTGAGGTCCTTTTACAATAGGAAAGTTACTAGCGGCAGCTGGATAGGTCGTAAGCTTTCGAACAAGGGGTTCGGAAGTTAACTGCTTGTCCGACAGTAGGCGCGCCGCGCAACTGAGAGGCGAAGAATCACTTTTGCTTTAGGCCCAAGCAAAAACTGCAGAGTGAGGGGTGGCATGAGGTGGGGCTATGTGTAAAAGGACCTCAGGTTTGTATAATTAGGAAAAATGCAATTTTGGACAAATTGCCATTTGATCCGACACGGGATACAAACCTTTCGGTCCTTTTACAATAGGAAGACTCACTTCTTGGTGGGAAGAATCTGAGTCTTTTGTGAACAGACTGGTGTTCGCCCAACCTTGGAATGCCTCCCTGGTCGTAAGAGCGAGGGAGGGATCCAAGCCTCTGTCCGATTGATCGGGGTGTGCACCGCAGGATCAATGGTCAGACCTCTGGACCAAGTACTAAGAGAGAGGCAAGCGTATCTCTTCGTACCAGCAAGCAAGAACAAGTTCCTGTTTGCAAGAGGCAACATAAAGTTATGGGTTTGTCTCTTGTTGGCATCCACTTTCCCCCCCCCCGGTAGGAGGAAGTGGTGGATATTCTGCTCCTATCCCTAGTGAAAGGGATAGGATGGGGCTCTGTCATATAGCTCACCTGCATCTGATCCTCATCCAGCGTAGTGATGACCGTAACCCTCTGCCCACAGGTAGAGGAGAAGAAAAAGATGGGAAGAGAAGCCAGTCACACTCATTCACTCATCCATTCTCACAGTCACACCAGGACTCGATGCTGTTTCAGCCTGCGAGGGTCTGGGTTAGCTACACAATGTGTTGAGCAGCCACCACGGGTCCCAAGGAAAAGGTATCCAAGGACCTGTGGGCAATATCCCGAAGGTAGAAGGAGGTGAAGGTAGTCTGGTTGGCCCAGACCCCTGCCTTCAGGACCTGCGCCACAGAGTTCTTGCGGAACGCAAGGGAAGGACCAATGCTCCTGACTTCGTGAGCTCTCAGACGGAGCGTACAGATGTCGTCACTACCATCAGCCTCGTATGCTCTCCTGATCACCTCACGCAGCCAGAAAGAAAGTGTGTTCTTGGATACTTCTTTCTTGGTTACCCCGGTGCTAACGAAGAGGCGTCGACACTCAGGCCTGAGGTGTCGAGTTCTCTTCAGGTAGCGCCCTCACAGGACAAAGCAGCATCTCATCTGCATCATTATCAGTGAAGTCCATTAGGGAGGGGATTGTGAAAGACTCGAACCTGTCGTCAGGGATCGACGGTTTCTGCGTCTTCGCAACGAAGTTCGGGACGAAATCGAGCGTCACATATCCCCATCCCCTGGAGTGTTGTACGTCGAAGGATAGACCATGAAGTTCCCCTACTCTCTTCGCCGATGCCAGGGCCAGCAAGAAGAGGGTCTTGAGGGTCAGATCCCTGTCTGATGACTCTCGGAGTGGCTCGAAGGGTCTTCGAGTCAAACTCCTAAGGACGAGAGTCACATCCCACTCAGGGGGCCTGAGTTCCCTGGGTGGGCAAGACCTTTCGAAGCTCCTCATGAGCAAGGAGATCTCGAACGAGTTCGAAATGTCCAATCCCCTCAGTTTCAGGACTAGTGCCAGGGCGGCTCTATATCCTTTCACTGTGGGGACTGAGAGGAGCTTCTCTCGGCGAAGCTACCTGCTGAAGAGTGGCTCTGAGAGGAAATAGACCCCGTCTTCGACACCAACCACAGAAGACGGCCCACTTCCCCTGGTACACAGCTGCAGAGGACTGACAGACGTTTCCAGCCATCTCTGTTGCTGCGCTATGAGAAAAGCCTCTCATTCGCAAGAGATGGTGGATAACAGCCAGCCGTAAAGTTGTAGAGACTGGACTGCTCGGTGGTACTGTTCTACGTGTGGCTGGGCGAGAAGGTTGTGCCAGTGGGGAATCTCTCTCGGTTCTCCTGCAAGAAGAGCCAGCAGGTCCGGATACCAAATGGCCTGGGGCCATTTGGGAGCCAGCAGGATCATCCTGAGATTCGGGGTGGTCAGCACTCAACTGATCACCTTGCGAATCAGGCTGAACGGGGGAAAGGTGTAAACGAAGAGGTTGTCCCACGGGTGTTGAAGAGCGTCCTCTGCAGCTGCCCATGGGTCCGGCACGGCTGAAAAGAAAACCTGAAGTTTCCTGTTGTGTCGGGTGGCGAACAGATCTGACAGTTTACGTGTGAACCAAAGTTCTGGAGAGAAGAGGTGAGGCCTTTCAGACCCACTGGTTTTGCTATGACACACCCCTGGCTCCTCCCCCAGACAGCCGTAAGCGAGCACAAACCACGCCCATCGGGGCAAAGCAACCAGAGACATGCGAGTTGACAGGAACCAAACCGCCATATTTGAAGTTGCAAGTTGCTATGAAGTATATCTGTACTTACCATTCCATTTTCCTGTTGTGAGATTTATTTGAGATTGCAAATTACTACAAGTAGTAACTTAAAGTTCCAATTTGTGAATTTTAACATTTTCAATTCCTCTTTATATTCTAAGATAATATAATGTGACAGTAGTTCACCTCCCCTTTCCAAGATATTCCTATCTTGTTACCTAAAAGTGGCATCTCCTCTGAAGCTGCTTGACCTCTGATAGAGTGGAAATTGGTGGAGTGTTTTCTGGCATTGGGATCAGCTCTGAAAATACAGTCCCTGAATAGCTGCCTCATCTTAGGGAAGGGACATGATCTTGAAGTTTTCATCCAGCCAAATATGGTCTTCCCTATCTATGTTCCTTTCTGCACAGATTTTATTTGTGTACTCCAGATAAAAGTTTAATTGTCTAACTGGACAAATTTTTGGCTTGGTAGGGTGACTGACACCTAAAGCTGAATTCGATAGGAGTGTAATTGTTTCTCTGATTCTTGGCCATGAAGGAAGGGTGGTTCCTTAACACAATGGTTTCTGGCGTGAAAGTGCTCCTGGAGATACATAGATGATTAAATTGGTTAGCTCTCAATGGGCAAGCCAAAGCTACGAGGAATAAGGTCTTCTGAATCATGAGCAGCATAGCATCATCTCTTGTAGTGTTGAGGAAGGAAACCACTTTATCAAGATCCCAGCCTGGAAATTGATGAGAATTGCTGGGTCTTCTTCTATTTACTCTATCAAGCATAGCTTTAATATACTTGTCTTCTGCTAGACAATAATTTGGAAAACATCCCTTCAAAACTGGTCCAAGAGCAGCTCGGTATCCTTCTAGTGTGTTGTATGCTAGGCCCTTGTCTATTAATTCGTTAAAATAGAGTAGCACTGATAAAAGAGGGAACTTGTTGTTACTTCCATAATTATTGTGTATGAACTCTTTAAAGCTACTGAAGAGATTTTGGTACTTGGCTATGGAGCTGTCTCGTAAATTGGAAGTAATTTTGTTGCATATCTCTGGAGGAAATATGGAAGGTAGTTGATCTTTTATATTCTGAAGGCGATCAAATTTAAGTGGTGTTGCGCTAAGGGTAAGGTATAGTCCATATGAAGTATCTGGCAGTCTTCTGCTTTGACTTTGTACTTCCAGTATTCCTTGGAGACTGTCTTGACTAGGGGAATCCATGGTTCCGTTTCCTGGGAAACAGTGCAGAAGAGCATGTTGTTATTACATTTGTTATATATCTTAAAGCACTTTATGCAGTAAGAAGCCTGGGGGAAAAGCATAACGAGAGAAGAACCTTCCCAGCTAATGTGAAGAGCATTATTACTGATTGCTTTTGTGTTGGGTACGGAAGAACAAAATCTTTTACATTTAGAATTAAAGCCATTGGTAAAAAGGCCTATTTCAGGAGAGAAATTCATTTCTGTGCAAATTAAATTGAATAGATTATCGTCAATAGTGGCTTCTGGATGTATGGAACCAAAGTCTCTCGATAGGGATTCAGCCATCACATTGCTTTTCCCTTTAATCCATTTAGTTTGAATGTCTATGTTGTATTTTCCTTTGATGTTTAGTAACACTTTGATGGCCTCCTGGGCCGATTTGTTCCTAATGCTACCATGTTTTTTGACCCAACAGTTTGTTACTTGTGAATCTATGTGAATTAGTACTACTTTGTTTCTTAGTTTGTCTCTGAAGTGTTTTATACAGTAAATGCATGCAAGTCGTTCTCTAATGTTAATGTGCAGAGTATTCTCATTTTGTAGCCATGTATTATTAGTTGAGAGTATGCCATGTTCTCCTACTAATGCTCCACCCCAGCCAAAGTTGGATGCATCTGTGAATAGTTCTAGATCTACTTGATTATTAGGAATGTTTATATCACTATACATATTAGTCTGTTTCCATTCTTCTAGAAAGGATTTGAAAGAAGGAGGAATGATTCTAAATCCTTTAGCAAAATATCTATGAAATCTGTGAAGGAATTTAAGATGGTATCTACCATAAAAGGTGTAGTAGGAACAGAAGTTAAGTGATCCTATCAATCTTTGATATAATTTGAGGTCAGATCTGTTCAAGTTGGATATACTGTACTATTGGCAAGCCTGATACATTTAGTATCAATGTTTTTCTGCATTGGTCTCATTGTTTTGTTCTCCAAGTTATAATGAACTCCCAGGAACTCTATCTTTTGCACTGGATGAATAACAGACTTTTTAATAGATATTTGCCAACCCAGCTCCGTGAGCACTTCAATGACTATTTGGATGTGAGCCTCGCATTTGTGAAAGTCATCTGCCAATATGAGTATATCATCTAAGTAGTTAAAGATGAGTGTATTATTTTTCTTCCTAATGTATTTAACTACTGTGTACATTAGTTTGGAAAAGATGTAGGGAGCTGTCTTTAACCCGAAGGGAACAACATTCCATTTGAATTTACGCTTTCCTAATTTGAACGTTAAGAATCTTTGAGCACTTGAATGAAGAGGGACGTGCCAATAAGCGTCCTTTAAATCAAGTCTACATGCCCAGTTGTTTAAATGCAAATAAGGGAATATAGTTTTAGGTTTCAGCATAGAGAAAGAAGGTTTCTTGATCATAGTATTAAGGCATTTCATATCGAAGATTAGGCGAATGCTCCCATCGGGTTTAAGCTTGTAAAATATGTGGTTAGAGTGGTAGAAAGAATTTCTGTTAATTTGTTCTATTACCCCTAGGTCTAGTAATCTGTTACATTCTCTCTCTAGTATTATTCTCTTGCTAGAAGAATAATATCTATCAACCCCTAATCTTTTCAAAGTCTTTTGAGCCTTATTTTTATTGGTAAATGGGAGTCTCACACCCTGACTGATCAAGTTGCATGCAAAAAAAAAGAAGAATTTGGGAGTTTTTGCCAATTTTTTAATTTATTTGTCAATGACCTACCTATCCCACTTACTGGAGGGGCGTGAGATGTTTCCTTGGAGCTAGAGGCTTCTGTAGGGAAATTTAACTCTTCCAATATCATTGAATTGTTAGTGGGTACATTTGCCAAATTTTTATCTTTACTGTGTAGCTCCAGGTTATTTTCCTCTCGGTCCGAGCAGGGCTCGATGGTATTAAGAATTAAAGCATAATTAGTTTTGTTTCTTATCTTTGACGTCTGAATTAATTGCTGTCTGTCCCCCTGTACTCCTTCCCCCTCTTCGGCCACCTCTCTTGATACCTCGCCTGTAGGGATTGAACCTATTCCTGAACCCAAAGCTTCCCCTGAGTCCTCTGTAAAAGTTAAATTTCCCTCTGGGGTAGCCCTGATGCTTGCCAAAGTTGAACCTTCCACCTCTAGAGATAATGTCCCCTCCTCTAGGAAGGGGACCGCCTCGAAAGCACGAAGCAATAGCTTTCCTTTGATCATCTGATAAGACCCATATCATTAGTTTCAGCTTTAATAATAGCATCTCTGGTATCTAAATTGAGGTTCCTGGGTAAAGATCTACTTCTGAATGAGCGGATTAAACTTTTAATTAGATCAATGTGTTTCCTGAAAGGCCCAATTATCACTTTAGTAATGAAATCAATATCGTTAATCTTAGAGGGGTAAGCTAATTGCGCAGAGCTGGATTCCCCTGAAAAAGAAGATATAGCCATTTTAATGTTTTTAATATCAAAGTGAAATTTCTTCTTGAAATCTTCATTAAACAACCTGCCACTTGGCCAAAAGTTCAACTTTGGCAAATTTATCAATTTGAAAAGGTCTGCAAGTTCTTTATTATGATTACAAACAAAGAATTGATCATGAAAGTTCTTGTCTCCTTCACTTAATGTTAATGCAATTAGGGAGTCATTTAATTGTATTTTCCCATCTCTATGAATAGAGGGCACAGCATTAAAATTGTTAGATATATAAGTAGGAATAGGTTTGTTAAAGGTAAGCGGGTTAAATTCTTCATAGTCACTACTATCTTCATTATAAGTTGTAAATAATTCTTCATTTGCATTCTCAGGTAAATCTACTTTACGGCGAGGGCGCTTAGGAGGAGGAGTATTGTCATTCCTTTTTGCAGTCGAACCACTTCTGCAATAGGAGTGAAAACCTAGACACAAATTTGATAATAAAAGTTTAACTGATGTCTATAATATGGCTCATGAATTTACAAATCAGGTTGGACAGCAGCAGACCTAGAAGGCTGAAGCCAAGCAATCGGGTTCTAGGCTCAAATGGCCTTCATCGGTTAATTCAGGTCAATCGGCATCCTCTTACTAATATCCCATACTTAAATTTATATAGCCTCTACAGTAATCATCTTATATTATTTATATAGCCGACCTGTCAGAAATTCTTATGACGCAGTTCCTCATGGTAAGGGGTAAACCATTATATCGAAAGGAAACGAGTGTGATATAAAATTCTACCCATTAGCCGAGGTAGGTGCAATTATACCGCCTTTAACAGGAACCCCTCCAGTTAAATGTCGACGATAGGATCTCGGTGGGATAGGCGGAAAGGAGCGGCTAATAGGTAGCCTAGATTGACGTAGTACAGTGGTACCTCGAGATACGAAATTAATCCGTTCCGAGGCGGCCTTCGTATTATGAGTTTTTCGTATCTTGGAACACATTTTACATGTAAAATGGCTAATCCGTTCCAAGCCCTCCAAAAACACCCCAGTAAATTATATTTCCAGGCCTAAAACACATGTTCTAGGGTTACAACGCCGATCCGACGGAAGAAATATGACTCCAAAAAGGCAAAATACTGTACACACTTGAGTAATATTCAACTGCATGTAATGTTCAACCCCATTTTTACTGCATATGTCCCTTAGCAATAAGCCTAGCCTATGTTAACAGTTGCTACTGTAGCCTAGTCTATGATTCTGACATCTAAACCTAAGAGCTAAAAGCTTAGAATATGCCAATAAAATGTATAAATAATCAGTATGTACTAATTTAAAATAATTATTAATTAATCATTAACTATAATACACAAACAAACAAAAAACAAACCTTCCAATCGATTGTTTACATTCAGCTTTTACCCGTCTTACGAGTATCGAACGAGCGCCAAGCAATCATTTTTCCTAGCACACAGTAAGCCATAAATTGTCATTAGTATCTCTCTTCAACTAATGAAACTACCAAACAGTATAATAACCATTCATTTCTATTCTTTATTCTATCTTTACCCAATGGAGATACCGAGTTACTGACAGCTATAATGAAACATACGTATACGTAACGTAATAATAAAACAGAAGAAGAATTCTAAAAAATACGTATTTGTTGGCAGTCTGATTTATTTTATATTTTATGATATCTAATTCACAATTTTTTTATTAAATGTATTGCATGTACTCATTTCAAATAATTATTAAGTAACCATTGACTATAATAAACAAACAAACAAAAAAAGCTTCCAAACGTCTGTTTACATCCTGCACTTACGAGTATCGAACGATCGACAAGCAATCACTTTACACAGTAAGCCATAAATTTTCATTATCTCTCTTCAACTACTGAAACTACCAAACAGTATACGGTAATAACTATTCATTTCTATTCTTTATTCTATCTTTACCTAACGTTTTTTTTTTTATTAAATGTATTGCATGAATAATTTTTTCAATTTACAGCATCCTTTTACCAATAGAATACTTAAAGCACAAGGGGTAGATGCTGACCAATAGGAGAGCAGGACCTTATGGGGTGACTAGCATCAGGAACCAATGGGAGAGCGGGAGGATGGTGGCGAGTTTACTCAGTTGGCGGCGCGGGAGTTTTAAAATTGTTCTCGGTGGTCCGCACGAATCTCGGGACTTTACAGCAACAACCTTTCGTATCTTGAAAACTTTTCGTATGTAGAGCAGTAAAATTTTTCGCATTGGCTTTCGTATCTCGAGTTTTTCGTAAGTAGAGCCTTTCGTATCTCGAGGTACTACCGTATGTTAAACTCAAAGTTAGAAAAAGTTAGGCTAGTTAGGCTCCTCGGCTCTTTGGAACGTAAGGCAAAACTAGTTAACACCTCACCTTACAACATTAATTACCTTTGGCATATAAGTATCTAGCCCTTATAATGTTTAGGCTCACTTTACACATAGTTTAGGATTATATGATAATGTACTTCGGTCTCGAAATTTATCTATTCTCAACTTTTACGATTATAACTACCGCACGGTCCGTTCCGGCTCATTGTTTACCTTTTACTGCCATGCTTGTGACGTCATCAGTCTATATCCGCTGCTATCCAAGACGTTTTTATATAAAAACAGAATATTAAACCTTACCCTTTCTCCACTAGTTTCAATAATGTTTGATTCTGTAACAATAACAATTGAAGAATTTCACTATTGGAAGGTTCCTGGCTGGTTTCTTCCGTTTCTTCTGATACTACGACTTTTTTGGACATTTTAATTGGTTGATTAAGTCGTTGTCCCTCGTAACAATAATTAGGGGAGGGTTGTAGTAATGGTGAGGTGTAACAGGTGTTGCCTGTGTCCTGTCAACTTCAAATATGGCGGTTTGGTTCCTGTCAACTCGCATGTCTCTGGTTGCTCCGCCCCGATGGGCGTGGTTTGTGCTCGCTTACGGCTGTCTGGGGGAGGAGCCAGGGGTGTGTCATAGCAAAACCAGTGGGTCTGAAAGGCTGAAGCCTCTCTCTCTAGAACCACAACTGGTCGCCCCCACAGGTCGAAGAGCCTTTCCGCCATGTCCTGGTGTAGGGACCATTCGGTTCCTATCACCTGATCCCAACGGCTGAGCTTGTCTGCTACTACATTCCTCTTCCCTGAAATGTAGCGTGCTGACAGCTCTATTGAGTGAGCCTCGGCCCACTCATGCACCTGCCATGTCAACTGGTACAACGGGAGAGACACTAGGCCCCCCTGTTTGTTGACATAAGCCACTACCGTGGTGTTGTCGCACATCAACACCACTGAGTGTCCCACCAAGCGGTCCTGGAACTCTTGGAGAGCGAGAAACGCTGCCTTGAGCTCCAGGACATTGATGTGAAGGTGCTTGTCGCAATCGTCCCACACTCCCGAAGTCAGCAACTCCTCCAGGTGTGCGCTCCATCCCTCGTTTGATGCGTCTGAGAACAGCAGCATCTCCGGGGGGGGAGTGCATAGAGGCACTCCTCTTAAGAGGTTCCTGTCGTCGAGCCACCAGGCTAGGTCCTGCCTTACCTCCAGCGTGAGGGACACGGGGAAGTGTGGTGGATCTGTCGCCTGTGACCAACTCTCCTTTAGTCTCCACTGAAGAGACCGCAGGTGAAGACGCCCGTGAGGGACTAACTTCTCGAGTGACGACAGGTGGCCGATCACGTCTTGCCATCGCTGAGCTGCCTGTTCCTGCCGAGACAGGAACTGGTTGGCTGCCTCCCTGAATCTGCTGATCCGCGAGTCTGTGGGGAAAACTTGCCCTGCTAACGTGTCGAGCAGCATACCCAGGTACTTCATCCTCTGCTTGGGTTCGAGATCGGACTTCTCAAGATTCACCACGATGCCCAGATCGCGGCAAAACTTCAGTAGTCGATCCCTGTCCTGCAGCAACTGCGAGCCGTAGCTCGCCAGGACTAGCCCATCGTCGAGATACCTCAGAAGACATATCCCGTGCGAGTGGGCCCAAGCAGACACCAGAGTGAAAACTCACGTGAACACCTGTGGGGCGGTTGAGAGACCGAAGCAAAGTGCCCTGAATTGGTACACCGTCCCGTCGAGGATGAAGCAGAGGTACTTTCTGGAGGATTGATGGACGGGTATTTGAAAATACGCGTCCTTCAGATCCACTGAAAGCATGAAATCATTCTCCCTGATGGATTCGAGCACAAAACGTGCCGTCTCCATCGTGAACCGAGTCTGGCGAACGAATCGGTTCACGGGAGAGAGATCTATCACCGGGCGCCAGCCCCCTGTAGACTTTTCCACCAGGAAAAGACAGCTGTAGAAGCCCGGTGACTGATCCGTGACGATCTCTACAGCTCGTTTGCTCAGCATGAACTGGATCTCCTGTTGTAGTGCCACGTACTTCGATGAACCTGGAACTTAAGTCTGCAGTTGGACCGGGTTGGAGGTGAGGGGTGGCCAAGATTCGAAGAGTAATAGATATCCCTCCCGAAGGACATCTACTATCCAGGTCTCTGCGCCGTAGCGCTGCCAAGTTGCCCAATGGCTCGCCAGGCACCCCCCCACTTCCAGCAGCAGGTGAGGGGGAACGCCGCCCCTAGCGTTTCCCCCCTTTCTTCGACTTCTTCCCTGACCCTCCTCACGAGAAGGATGGCTGTGAGGAGGGCTGGTTACGGCCCCCCTTAGCAGAAGTCGAAGAAGACAGAGTCTTTCCTCGGGGCTTCGACAAGGCTATCGTCTTAGCAGCCGAGGAAGCGCTAGCTGAGCTCTTGGGCTTGGCCGCAGTTCAAGGCTGCCCAGAAGCCTTCGAAACTGCCTGGTGAACAAGACGGTCACTGTCGTCAGTGCACCATCTGTCCACCGCAGCGTCCACCATCTCTCCAGGGAAGAGAGAGAGGAGGAACTCCGTACTGGTCCATTACGAAGGCCCAACGCCGCCTCACGCCCAGCCGCCCTGGATACTCGGGTAAGGAATGCATCCCTACGGCGAAGTACCAGGTTGGCCCACAGGTTTGCCGTCTGGTGGGCGAGGAAGGAGATGGCTCTTCCTCCAGACTGACAAAGTCTCCTGAAAGCCGAGTCTTCTTCGGGGGAGATTCCCCCGGAGTTGGCTGCGACCTTAGACACTGTGAGGGACCACAGGTCTAACCAGGAGACGGCCTGGAAAGCTACCATAGCGGTAGATTCCAGGCCTAGTGCCTCTTGCTGCGAGAACCAAAGGTTCTCAGACAGGAGCTGCTGCAGAGACACACCTGGAGTTAGCCTGGCTAACTCTGGGTTTACCTGTTTGGGCGGCATTGGATCCTCTGAAGGCTGAAAAACGCCGCTGTCGCAGTAGAAGAGTTGGAAGCAGCTTGTTCGATCTGCTTGACCTGAGAGAGCCTTCTTGTCCGGAGACGAGAGACTCAACCTGGTTCAAGACAGAATCGGCAAGCTCCGATTGTGGCAACCCCACCGTTGGTTTGGGTTCCCTCTTCGGGCCCCAAAACGACTCGAGCCGGGACGTGGGCTCTGAAGGTGGGAGCAGCGACCCTTCCCCGAGGTTGTTGTGCTGACGAATCAGCGCAATATCCTCGGCAAAGTTCCTCTGGATCTTGGGAGTCACTGCATCCTGTGGAGTATGACCGTCCAGTCCCTCGAACAGGAGCACCTCCCGAGACCCTCCCCCTTCAAGAGGGGGAACGGCAACAGACCCCTCTCGGTCTCCTCCAGTCACTTGCGCGTACGTCCTGGTCGGTCCGAGGACCGTGCCTGGCACGTATGGCGTCGTGACGGGATCGTGCGGGGCGCACCCCTCACGATCACTCCGTAATGCCTCGCTCCTCCCGGTGTAACCCGAGGAGGTTGAAGGCACGGGAGAGGCAGACCTGACGATCCCCCCTCACTCACTGGCAGAACCAGTGGGCTTGGAGGGCTGCAAGCGATCGCCAACCCGTGGTGGCGATCGAGCTGCAGGCCTAGTCGAGACGTCTCCCTGAGGAGAACGGCTGGACCGAGCACGCGGCCCCGATCTCATGTGTCAGAGGAGCTGCTGCTGGACCGGTGCTTGTCCTCACGGCGCGTCAAACCGCTGGTGCCGGCGATCGCGAACGAGAGGCCAAGACGGAACCTGATGCAGCGGCAGAGCCCCTGACACCAGGCGAGGAAGTACCGGTGTTAGCCAGTACCCCTCTGGTCCCCGTAGTCTTCTTCCTTGCGGAAGAAGGGACGGGCGCCGCTCCCGAAGGAGCAGGACAACCAGCGGAAGAACCCTCCGTCACACCGGAGTGAGACGGGCCCTGAGAAGCTCCTGAAGGAGACTTCTTAGGAGGGGAGGAGGCAACCTTCTTCTTCTTCGACTGTGAACCCTTAGAAGTCGAAGGGGGAGAGGCGGCAGACGACGACGACGAGGAAGAAGACGACGACGACACCTTCCTCTTCTTCGTCAGCTTCCTCAGGACAGACGTTAAATCTACCATCCAGGGCGGAGCCGGGGCTGCTGTTGCCGAAGCAACAGGGCCCAGACGCACCTGTCCGGATAGACCAACATCTGGAACAGCAATGCCACGAGCAGGAACGACATCAGCAGGTGCGGACATCTCAGGAACGGCAGGAACATCGGGAACGGCAGGAACGGTTGGCAACATCTGGATAGGTAAGGCAGGTACGGCAGTCGGTAGAGGCATTACAGGAGGTTGAGCCAGCGTCAACGACATCCTAGGGATTGGCGGCAGGTCCAGGGGCGAGCTCTTGGGACAGCGGAAGTCGGGCCAAGGCAGCACGGCAAACCCGGGCGGCGTCGGCAGCACGCCCCCCCTCGGTACGGTGATCGGACCCTGCACTGAGGTGGTAGGCGACACAGACACAGCATGTGGGGAGTACAACAGGTGAGGGGGAGCGGCGTAGCCTGGAGTTGACAGGGTAGTGGTTGTAGTGGTCACCGTAGCATGCGTGACCGCAACAGACCCAGCTAAATGGTAAAGCAGCCCCTGGACACTGGGCACGCCCTGCAAGCCCAAAGACGCCCACACCTGACCAAGGTCGTACCTCACAGCAGAAGCACCTGTGGAAGCAACGGTCGGGTGATTAGGGGGGGTTTCTACCCGCACCAGGGGGGATGAGGCCCACCCCGAACAGACAGAAGACCCCGAGTACAGCTGGATGTCGGGGTACCGAGCGCCCTCCTCCACACTCGACAGATCGGGTGAGGAGAAGGACCTGGATACCCCCCCCCAAAGGGGAAGGTGCCATACGTGGGAGCTGAGCAGGGGGCAGGAAAGACGACGAAGTGTACGTCACCAAAGGAGTCGCAGGACAGCTTTCCGACGACTCCTTTGCAGGCCTTCGCTTCTTCCTGCCCTCGTACAAGCCCCACTGCACCTCCGACCAATTTTCACATACATTACAAGGCTCAGTGCGAGAGCATTCGCGCCCCCGACACCGAGCACAAAACACATGGGGATCAATTTCCAGGAAACTGCGGAATTTCCCGCACTTATGCCCTTCAGTTAAGGGGCACAGTCGCCGTATAATCGGAGGGCGTGGTGAATCCATGATTCTTCAATTCACAATTAAATAATAGAAAAACAAAGTTGAAATGATTGTACTTACAATTCAGTTTCACTAGATAAACAGAAAAAGAAAACACAACCATGCGAAAGCAAAACGACGATGAAGCGGGCAGAGAGCGATGATACACACGTCCACACGCCAGCAGGCCAAAAGCAAAAGTGGTTCTTCGCCTCCCAGTCGCGCGGCGGGCGCACTGTCGGACAAGCAGTTAACTATCGAACCCCTTGTTCGAAAGCTTACGACCTATCCAGCTGCCGCTAGTAACCTTCCTATTGTAAAAGGACCGAAAGGTTTGTATCCCGTGTCGGAGCAATATACAGTAGACCCTTGACTCACGAACACAATCCGTTCCTAGACCTTGGTCGTGTTCCAAATTGTTCGTGACTCGGAGCTAATTTCCCCATAAGGTTTAATGGGAATAATATTAATTGGTTCTCGACCCCTACGAACCAATATATATTATGTATATTTTGCCTTATTTTACACAGATAATGTAAAAGTCAGTGTAAAAAACCTTAATATATCTAATAATATAATTTAAAATGGTAAACTAACACTATAAAAACGTTTGTAAAGTGAACACTTACTATGACTGGCGAGACTTCTGGCTTGACGGACAAGAGAAGAGGAGGGTGGTGGGTGGGGAGGAGGTTATTGTGCGGAAGGAGACCCTCCCCCATCCAGGTCGGGGAGATCTCGTTCCGGAGATTCAACTCTTCTAGGTTTTTTTGGTGAACGTTTAATCACAAACTTATCCAATGTCTGTTGCCTTTTCCTTCCTTGCATAACTTTTCTGAAATGGCTCATTAAATTTTCATTGGAGCTATTCATTCCGGATCCTGTTCATAACAATTTTGTCCGGATGATACAATTCAAGGAAGCACTGGACATCATTCCACTTTTCCAATGCGGCTTTTATCACATCACTGCTGACATCTGTAACTTCCTCCCCAGCCTCCTCTTCGTCAGTTGATTGCTCCCGAGCAAGTTGCTCCATGCTGCTCTTTGTGGAGTTGAACAAGTTCGTCCGCAGTCAAATCTTCTGAATGTTCAGCGACCAATTCTTCAACATCTTCGTCGTTGACTTGTAGGACCCATAACTGTTGCCCATGGACACAATTTCTTGCACATCTCTGCATCGAAGCCCTCAAGTCACGGACAGTTACGCACTGGGGCCAAAGTTTCCGCCACGCAGAATTTAATGTGCGGTACGTAACTCTGATACACTTGCCGAGCTTTCTCGCAGATGATCGGCTCGTTTACACTATCACCTGCCATCTGTTTCTCATGTACCCACTTCAAAAATTATTTTTTCTGCCTCTTCGAGGGTTTGCTATCTCATCTTGGTTAGTACTGTCACTCCCTTCGCAACATTTGCTTCTTTAATGGCATCCTTGTTTTTCAAATTGTCGAAAATTTGTCGACTTGGCCATCTTGTACTCACTTGCGATATCGGTCACGCGAACACCACGTTCAAACTTTTCTATAATTTCTTTCTTTATTTCAATGGTTATCTTCCTCTGCACCCTCTTCTCACCATCACTCTTCACTTTCTTACTTTCACCATCACTCTTCACTTTCTTAGGGCCCATTATGAAGAAAATCACAAGTTTTAGCGCAAAAAATGCTAAGCGAATTGACGAACGTCTTGTACACAATGAGATGAGACAAAGAGCGATGCGTGGGTGACGCCGTGCGTGGGCGGCTGGAGGATGGCTGTTCCCATGGCAACTCAAACGCTCTCACGTGTGCTGGGCGATTTCGCGCATTTTTCAAATGTTTGTGTCTAAAAATTAGTTTGTGAAACAAAGTGAATTGTTATTTTCCAGAAATTTCCAGCATTTTTCAAATGTTCATGTCTCAAAATTAGTTCATGACCCAAACAGAATTTTTATTTTCCGCATTTTTTTTTGTTCGTATCTCAAAGTTAGTTCGTAGGTCAAGGGTGAAATTTTACCTATAATTTTGGTCGGGGATCGAGTTGTACGTGGGTCAATGCGTTCGTGAGTCAAGGGTCTACTTACACATTTTGTTCTTAATTCACTCCAAATTGCACTTCAAATACGTTGAGAGTTTGTTGACAGCGAAGCCATGGCAGGAACAATTGTCGTCTTAATATACAGGGTGTCCAAAAGGACCAGTATACCATTACCAGTATTTATTGATCAGAAACCATGTAACAGAGTAATACAGTTTTCTATAGAATGAGGTGCACTGAATGTTAAACTTGAATGTAGCACATTCTACAAAAAACTGCATTACTCTAAGTTATATGCTTTCTGAGCAATAAATACTTGTAATGGTATTGGGACTTTATGGAACGTACATCTGGCTGCCAAAAGCACCGGCAAGCAGACGACAGAGTAGTGAATTATATGACAAAAATTTTGTATTTTTTTATAGCACTTTTCATTGATTCAAGTTTATATTACTATTTTGACTATTTTTATTTTCAATAATTGTACCTATGCCTAAAATAAATGTAACCTTTAATGTTTGCATGCTAGAAATGGCAAAATTTCATCGTTGCGAGTTTCCTTGGACTCGAGGGCGATCATCATCATCGTTTAAGATTGTTGCGAAGAAAGTGTCCCAGCGTCTATGGGTGCAAGTGGTGTGCGGATTTAGCACAGGAAATGTTAAGTTTATTGGCACAAGTGACTCCACAAATATCGAGATGTTTTAGGCTAAGTAAAAATTTTGAAAGTGTCATGGAGGTAAGTTTGCATTGCGCATGGCAAAATTTTCATTCACCTCTGTTTAATCTTAAATTATGACATTATTTTGTACTTTGGGAGAAAACACTTACTTTGAGAGGAAAGTAGAGGTCACGAGGTGTTGCTTCCACGACCGATGACTCATGACTGGTGTCCGTCTCTGGTGTTAGGATGCGTTAAAGTACTTTTTCTGGAAGGTGGGTCACCGAGCGGGCAGGACTGGCCCAGGTAGTTCACTCAATTGTTTACATTGTCTTGCTACCGGTATTATTTTATTTATGGACATTAATAATGTGGCGTATTTTAACTTAGTTCACTATGTTAAGGAAGTGTTTTGTAGTATTTCTGTATAATATTATCTGTCGCAAATGCCTAGTTCTTATAAAAATCAAGAAAAACGTTAGCGAGTTCACCTGAAAAAGTTTAAGTCCAATGTTATTCTTTTGATGGGCACGGGCAGCTCTGTAAATCTCATTCTACTAGGTAGAAGCTTCGTAAATCTCATTCTAGTAGGTGGTAAATTCATCTTCTCAATGCGTACGCATAGAACAAATCTGTTTTGGTTGTTGGCTCCACCTTTCAACTTCTGTTATTGAAAGTAATTTTATGACGTCTTAATATTTGCCTTCTACACCAATTATCAGTATCCTGAGTTTGATCATTTGTTTATTTGTTATCGACAACCACTCAAATCACCTGTTTCATCTCTTGTGGCCTAACTCTTATTGATTTCAGCCAATAATAAACGTTTTTGGAATTACGTAATACTTTTGACGTTTTGCCATTCAAAGACAGGTGCTTCAGGCCACTGTTTCGACAATTAGCCAATCTACAACTGCCATCTACAAACATACCTGATTCTCTCCAAAATACTATGGTTTGGTTGGTCCTCGTTAAAGAGATGATGACGTCAATTGTCACACTTTATGTAAATGGCTGTCAATTTATGACGTTTTCATTGTTAACCAATCAGAAAACAATACGGTTCCAACAGACCAAGGATTTTCTTTTCCGCCAGCAGTTTAAAGGTATGGATAGTGAAATTCAGTTGTGTGACTCTTGTGAGCTTGATTATTTTTGGGTAATAGGCAAATATCATGGTGGTGCATATCCCGAACATGCAAAATATGCATATGATTTTTTTCGTCAACATTCTGTGTTACCTTTAAGATATGCATATTTGGTATTGTAGTTCTACTGTGGTGATTGCTAAAACAAAGAAACGCCGGCGATGTGGGTATCAAGTTTCAGATTATAAAGGTACCTTTTTAGATGGTACTCATCTTCCTGCTTGGAAACTTATTATTTATTAATCATTGGGTCAATAAATTGTGGAACCATCATACTGTAATAGATTCTCTTAAAATTAGTAGAGCAACAAGTGTTGATTGGCGTAGTTTTTGTTGTGAAGTTGCTGAATATTATTTTGATAATCAAGAACCAATTGGTGGTGATGGTGTTATAATAGAAATAGATGAATCTCATTTTGGCAAACGTAAATTTGACAGGGGCCGTCCTCTCAGTGATATTTGGGTTTTTGGGGGATTGAGAGGGAATCCAAGAAATTTTTTTATACTGCCTTTAGTGGAGCCTTTGCCTCGAGAACGGTCAGCTGAAAATCTTATTCCTTTAATCCAGAAATATATTAAGAGTGGCTCATGTATTAATAGCGACTAGTGGCGTGCGTATAATAAGCTGTCATCTTTGGGTTATACGTATACATAACATGGTGAATCATTCAGAAAACTTTGTAGACCCTGATAATTCATTGGTACATACTCAAAATATTGAAAGACTTTGGAGGGATCTCAAAGAGTGGATCAAGCGGCCTGGAAATCGCTCACAATATTTTAAGCAATATATATCTCGCTATTTATTTTTAAAACAATACCCTGAAAATCAGCGACTACATTATTTTTGTAAAACTATTGCATTGGTGTACCCTCCTCAAGGAGATAGGCAATGGCCCAAGAGGACACAGGAAGAGGAAGAGGAGGACCAGCAGCAGCCCCATTGTTCAGGCTTGTAAGACTGAGAGTAATGGTGAGTATAATATTTATTTCTGTAGTATTAGGTACCGTACCGATCAGGTATTAGGGTAAAAAACCGTAGGGTCCAGAGTGGACCATGTACGATCAGCTTGGACAATCCCCAAAAAAGTACATTATAACGCGTCCTGACATCGGAGATGGGCATCAGTCGCGACTTGTTGTTGGTGAGAAACGGAGCTAAAGACCTCTACTCTCCTTTCGAAGTAAGTACTTTCTCCAAAGTTAGAAATTAAGGCCAAATTTTAAGATTTAAACAGAGGGTAGTGAAAACGGTGTCAAACGTAGTGCAAATCTCACCAAAACGCGTTCAACATTTTTACTTACAACTCGAAGTATTTAGGAGATTGACGCCATCTCGATGTTTACGGAGTCGCTTGTGTCAATAAACTAACAATTTCCTGTGATAAATCCGCACACCACTTGTACCCACAGACGCTGGGGCACTTTCATCACAACAATCGGAAAACTTTCCCTCACCGATTAAACAACTGTTTTCTAGAAGACGACGACGAAGAGTGCACTTCGATAATTTTTTAAATAAATAGTAAAACATCAATATTTTACATATTTATGATGATTAATTTGAGAATATTCGTTATTGAAAAAGTAACTTGATTCTGACTCAAATTCAAGTAATTATTTTTTGGAATTAGAACATTCTTTTAAGTCCTGTATTATGACGTCACGACATCTTGACTTTCGTACCTATTGTAAATAATTGCTTTACTCAACTTTCTTGCAGAACAGTTTACCAGTTATTCATGCAGATTATCAGCTTTTCATGTAATTGGTGTAATTGTAATGAGCATATATATCTTTATTATTTACTTTTTGGATATATGAAGATGTTTTACTGCCGGATTATTGCTGTAGTGTGACGCAATCGTTTTCGGTCCCTGCGCCTCTGTTTTCGCACCATAAGAAATTATGGGGCCGAATTTGCAATGACCAGAAAGTCGTTAAAAGAGGAAAGTTACCATTGAGGGGCATATGTTTTGATTGAGAAAAATGATATTGTCATGATACAATAAAGTTTGTTCATACTTACCTGACAGATATATATATAGCTGTATTCTCTGACGACCGACAGAATTTCAAAACTCCCGGCAAACGCAGTGGTCGGCTAGGTGGTTACTACCCATTCCCGCCGCTGGGAGGCGGATACCGGGAACCATTCCCATTTTCTATTCAGATTTTCTTTACCACTGTCCCCCTGAGGGGAGGTGGGTGGGTACTTGATTATATATATATCTGTCAGGTAATTATGAACAAACTTTATTGTATCATGACAATATCATTTTGTTCATGACACTTACCTGCCAGATATAATAATATAGCTGAATCCCACCATTGGAGGTGGGAAGGACAGAATAGAAGGATTTTGGAAACATTTCACATGCAGATGATTGACATCTTTTTCCCTACCTGTTAGCATAGCTGACTTCGTGATTACTGTCACCCAAGCCTGCTTCTGCTTAACTAGAATTTCCAGCAAGGTAGTGACCTGTATAGCTGGATTGTTCTAGATGATCTGTCAACGGGAGCGTGACCACAATGTGACTAGACCATATTGACCATACTGAAGACAACGAAGCATAATAAATACCACCTAACCTAGCCTCACTAAAGTTATCCCAACCCATAACTTTCAGGATAATTGGGAAAGGAAGACCGCCTCAAGCGGCCAACCCTCACGACCGTAAAAAAACAAACCCATAATTAAAAATCACACACATCCATTTTCTAAAGGATGGGGTTCGTTATTGCTTCTCGTCCCAATACTGTATCCGCGGAAATGTATGGTCCAAGCGAGTAGCAATTCTCATATGTCGCCTTCACATCTCTGAGGTAGTGTGAAGCAAACACAGAGTTGCTTCGCCAAAAGTGGCACCCAGGATATCACTGAGTGCCATATTTTTCTGAAAAGCCACCGAAGTAGCTACCGCTCTAACCTCGTGAGCATTAACTTTTAGCAGTTTAAGGTCACCATCCGTGCAGGATGATGAGCCTTCCCTGATGGTGTTTCTCAAGAAGAACGCCAGTGCGTTTTTAGACATTGGTAATTCCGGCCTCTTGACCGAACACCACAGGTTGTCTGACGGGCCTCTACATTGTTTGGTCTTTTCCAGATAAAATTTGAGAGCTCTGACAGGGCACAAAACTCTCTCCGGCTCTCGTCCGACGAACTCTGATAACCCCTTGATATCAAAGCTTTTAGGCCAGGGGTTGGATGGGTTTTCGTTCTTCGCTAAGAACGAGGGCTCAGCGAACACACTGCATTGTGTTCTCTGAAACCCACATGTTTACTCATAGCTTGGATTTCGCTAACCCTCTTAGCTGTTGCCAAAGCGGTTAGGAAAATAGCTTTCCTAGTTACATCTTTCAAAGAGGCAGCGTGCATAGGCTCAAATGGGGCTGACATTAAAAACTTTAAGACAACATCTAAATTCCATGAGGGAATCTTGTCTCGTGGAGCTTTTGATGTTTCAAAGGACCTCAATAGATCGTGAAGATCTTTATCGTTTGATATATCCAAGCCTCTGTGTCGAAAGACCGTTGATAGCATACTTTTGTAGCCTTTAATCGTTGACACTGAAAGTTTGTCTATCTCTCTAAGATGTAAGAGAAAATCAGCAATCTGGCTCACAGAGGTCGTGGAGGAGGAAATATTTTGCCTTCTACACCAACCTCTGAAGACAGCCCACTTCGATTGGTAGACAGCGGGTGGGAAGATGTTCTTTCTAGCGCTGGCAATAGCTCTTGCACCGATCTTGAAAAAAACCCTCTCGCTCTGGCCAACTTTGGATAGTCCCTGAATGCAGTCAGACTCAGAGCGGTATGATTTTGGGGTTTCCGTGATACCTGTCTGAGTAGATCGATTTTTTCTGGAAGTGTCCTTGGGAAATCTACCAGAAATGACATGGCCTCTGTGAACCCGTCGCTTGCAGGCCAAAAGGGGGCGATCAACGTCATTCTTGCTCCTTCCGACGCCGCAAACTTCCTTATTACCTCACCAGGAGTTTGAATGGAGGAAAGGCGTAGAGATCCATCCCCTTCCAATTCCAAAGCATGGCGTCTATTGCTATTGCTCCTGGGTCTAGAACCGGAGAGCAGTAAATAGGAAGCCTCTTCGTTTTTTGCTGTCGCGAAGAGGTCTACCAGTGGGCGTCCCCAAAGTTTCCACAACTCCTTGCAGATCTCTGGATGGAGAGTCCATTCGTTTGGAAGCATTTGATGTTGACGAACGTTCTGCTGTCCTGAAACGAACCTCGTTAGAATCGTTACATTTCTCAGCTTCGCCCAAAGTAAGATTTCCCTCGTTATCCTGAACAGGGAGCGAGATAGAGTTCCTCCCTGTTTTTTGAGATATGCGAGCGCCGTGGTGTTGTCCGAGTTGACTTGTACAATTCGTCACAATCCTTGACTCGATAAAGCATTGAAGTGCCAAACGAATCGCCTCTAGCTCCTTGAGGTTTTATGTGCCAGGACCTCTGTTCCCCTCTCCAGAGGCCTGACACTTCTTCCTCCCCCAGTGTTGCTCCCCAAGCCCGTCATGGAACGCGTCTGAGAACAACACTAGGTCTGGGCTCAGAACTTTGAGGGACATCCCTTCCGATAGCTTGACGGGATCGGACCACCACTTCAAATGCTCTTTGATCGATTGAGGGATTCTCAAAATCTCATCTAGGTCTTTCTTGTTCTTCCAGTTGTCTGCTAGGAAAAAACTGAAGCTGTTCTGAGGTGCAGCCTTCCCAGAGAAACAAATTTCTCCAGCGAGGAAATGGATCCCCAGCAGACTCATCCATTCCCTCGCCGAGCATATTTTCCTTCTCTAAGAAGACCGATACTTTTCTCTAAGCATTTTAGCTGACGTTCTATGGATGGAAATGCTTGAAAAGCCACTGAATTCAATCGTGAATCCCCAGATACACGATGGACTGTGTGGGAATCGAATGGGACTTCTCGAAGTTGACCAGAAGGCCCAGGTCCTTCGTCAGCTGTAATGTCGTATGTAGGTCCTCCAGACACCTGTTCCTTTGACGTGGACCGGATCAGCCAATCGTCTAAATAGAGTAGACTCTTATCTTTGAGAGATGGAGCCATCTTGCTACATTTCGCATCAGAAGCGTGAATATCATAGGGGCTGTACTCAGCCTGAAACAGAGAGCTCTGAATTGGAAGACCTGTCCTTTTCAGAACAGAATCTGAGGAACTTCCTGACCGAGGATGTATCGGAACATGGAAATAGGCATCTTGGAGATCCAAGGACACCATCCAATCTCCTGGTCTCAGGGAAGCTAAAAACAGACTGTGCAGTTTCCATCTTGAATTTTATTTTCCTTACAAAAAGATTCAGCCTGCTTACGTCTAGGACAGGTCTCCATCCTCCCGAGTGCTTCGGAACAAGGAAAAGCCTGTTGTAGAAGCCTGGAGAGTTCCGTGACACGACTCTTTCTACTGCTCTCTTTTCCAACATCTGATCCAAAAGGTCTAATAAGATCTGTTGCTTTGAATCCTGATAAGAGGGCGAAAGGTCTATTGGTTCTATGCTTAATGGTGGTTTCGATAGAAACGGGATTTGTAACCTTTCTCGATCACTTCGAGTGACCAAGAGTTCGCCCCTCTTATCGCTCCATTGCTTCGGCGAATATTTTGAGCGATGTCTCGCCCCGACTGGTGTCTGGAGGGCCGAAAAGTCATTTCTTTCTCCCCTGGTTTTTGAGGGAAACTCCTCCTCGAGCAAGCAGCTCTTGAAGAGGCTCTTCCACGAAAGGGCTTATAATTCTTCCTAGAAGCTTTGCGTGGTTCTTGAAGACATCTGATCAGCAGGACGTTTCGAAGACCGAGACAATAAGTCCTGCGTCGCTCGTTCTTGGAGATTTACTGATAAATCCTTTACCATCGATTGTGGAAAAAGATGAGCAGAAAAGGAGCGAACAACAATTCTGCTTTTTGCGCTGGCGACACTGACTTAGCTGTGAAGCTACAGAAGAGTGCGCGTTTCTTCAGGACTCCCGACGCAAAATGTGATGCCAGTTCGTCGGAGCCATCTCTTACTGCTCTGTCCATGCATGACAAAATACTCGCTAAGTCCTCCAATGAGATGGAATCTGGGCTTCTAGACTGAACATCCAAGACGCCCAAACACCAATCTAGAAGTTAAAAACTTCCAAAGTTTTATAAAGGCCTTTGAGATGGTGGACCTATCTCCGACATTATCCACGAAACTTTCGCTGATGCCAGGTAAGATCTTCTAGGAGCTTCCACTAAGTTGGCGAAATAAAACCCTTGTGCGGAAGCGGGGATTCTCAAACTTGCTTCCTCTTCTGTCTTGTACCACTTCCCCGATCTTCCACTAAGCCCCTTGTGGGGGGAAGTGCAAAAGCAAGTCTTGCCCTTTGTCTTTTTGGATTCCATCCAATTATGGATTCTTTTAAAAGCCCTTTTAGTCGAGAGCGAGGTGGCCATTTTGACAAAATTTGGAGTCTTCCTTGCCTTCGAAGAGGTTAGTTGCGAAGGTGGAGAGAGAGGAACTGAAGCTCGGAACTTCTCGGGAAACAAATCTTTCAAAATGACAATTTGTCGAAATTGCATTTTTCTAACTATACAAACCTGAGGTCCTTTAACAATAGGAAGGTAACGAGCAGCAGCTGGGACGGTCGTAAGCTTCGAACAAGGGGAGAAACGGTAGTTAACTGCTTGTCCGATCGTGCGCGCGGCCCGAGAGGTGAAGAATCACTTTTGCTTTAGGCCCATGCAAAAAGTATTGCAGAGTGAGGGGTGGCATGAGGTGGGACTATATGTAAAGGACCTCAGGTTTGTATAGTTAGGAAAAATGCAATTTTTCGACAAATTGTCATTTGTTGCCGATACGTAATACAAACCCTCGGTCCTTTAACAATAGGAAGACTCACTTCTTGGTTGGTGGGAGGAATCTGAGTCTTTTTGGTGAACAGACTGGTGTTCGTCCAACCCTGGAGTGCCTCCTGGGTCGTAAGAGCAAGGGAGGGATCCAAACCTCTGTCCGATTGATTGGGGTGTGCACCCGCAGGATCAATGGTCAGACCTCTGGGCCAAGTACTAAGAGAGAGGCAAGCGTATCTCTTCGTACCAGCAAGCAAGAACTTGTTCCTGTTTGCAAGAGACAATCATAAAATGATGGGTTGTCTCAAATTGGCATCCACTTCCTCCCCCTTGTTGGAGGAAGTAGTGGATTTATTTACTCCTATCCCTACTGAAAGGGATAGGATGGTGCTCTATTGAGTAGCTCACCTGCATCTCGTCCTTACCCAGCAGGGTGACGACCGTGTCCCTCTACCCAGAGGTAGAGGAAGAAAAAGATGGGAAGAGGAGCCAGTCACACACTCATTCCTCATCCATTCTTACGGTCACACCAGGACTCGATGCTGTTCAGCCTGCGAGGGTCGTGGGTTAACTACACGTGTTGAGCAACCACCACGGTTCCCAAGGAAAAAGATCCAAGGAACTGTGGGCAATATCCTGAAGGTAGAAGGAGGTGCATGCGGTCCGGTTTGGACCAGGCGCCTGCCTTCATTACCTGCGCCACGGAGAAGTTCTTGCGGAACGCGAGAGAATGATGAAGAGGCGTCCACACTCATCCTGGGTGTCGAGTTTCTCAGACAGCTCCGTCGCGCCTTCACAGGACAAAGCAGCATAGCCTTCGTATCGGAGGCGGTGAAGTCCATTAGGGATGGGTATTGTGAAGGACCGAACCAATCGTCAGTTACCGAAGGGTTCTGAGTCTTCGCTACGAAGATCGGTACGAAATCGAGCGTCACAAATCCCCATCCCTTTGTGCTTGACTTCTCAA
>NC_087206.1:44536273-44575831 GCF_015104395.2 Macrobrachium nipponense | reverse complement strand
CATATTCTGGAAGTCACAGAAAGTGCTTTATATTACAGTAAGCACATATCCTATCCTTATATAATAATAATAAAAAGGATTAGTCTTTCCAGACCTTTGAGTTTTATAAGACTCATCTTGGGTTAGTCCTACCCTTATACTTGGGTTGGTCCTACCCTTATAAAAATGTAATGTTCATAATGGGGTGACCTAAAAAAATGATATTGTTAGTATACAATAAAGTTTTGTACATACTTACCCGGCAGATATATACTTAGCTATAGTCTCTGACGTCCCGACAGAATTCAAAACTCGCGGCACACGCGACAGGTAGGTCAGGTGACCAGCCCACTCCCGCGCGGCTGGGTGGCGGGGAATAGGAACCATTCCCGTTTTCTAACCAGAATTTTTCTCTTCCACCTGTCTCCTGAGGGGAGGCTGGGCGGGCCATTAATCGTATATATCTGCCGGGTAAGTATGTACAAAACTTTATTGTATACTAACAATATCATTTTTGTACATGCAACTTCCCCGGCAGATATATACTTAGCTGATTGACACCCTTGGTGGAGGGCAAGAGACAGTTACATACTAATTATTTTTTGAATATAAAAACAGGGAAACAACATACGTTGTAGGTATATTAACAAAAAACAACCTTGGTTCCTACCTGATATGGAAGAAGACTTCATTGATACTGTCTATGAGTCTGCTTGCCATCATAGTTACAGAGAGGATGAGACCTGCGACTGATAACCCTTTCGGATCATACCAATGGGGGCTTACCCGCTTACATGGTAGAGCCTTTTCTTGGATCGTACCAATGGGGGCTGACCCACTTACATGGCAGAACCTTGACCTGTATCATACCAACGGGGGCTAACCCTCTTACATGATAGAGCTTTAGGTATTTAAGACAACACAAGGAGCATAACGACCAATCCCGATCACCTGACCACACTAACATGTTAGCACTACGATTTGAAAGGGGTCAACTCCTGCACCCTCTTTCAATCGACCAAAAAATGCACCAAACACCATTAAAAACCCTAACTTAATAAACTAAAAAGGATTGGGTTCAGCTCCCTGTCCCAGCAACGAATCCGCAGATACGTACGCTCCTAGAGTAAAGCACTTGTCGTACGTCACTTGAATGTCTCTCAAGTAATGAGCTGCAAAGACCGAATTGCATCTCCAAAAGGTCGACTCCACTAGAGTCTGTATAGACAAGTTCTTGTGGAATGCCAAAGAGGTAGCGACTGCTCTTACCTCGTGAGCTTTAACTCTAAGGAGGTCCAGTTGTTCTTCTTTACACTGTAAATGGGCTTCCTTGATTACGTCTCTGATGAAGAACGCCTGAGCATTTTTAGAGATCTGCCTTCTGGGATCTCTCACTGAGCACCATAAACTTTCCTTACTCCCCTGTAGTTCGTTCTTCCTTTCTATGTAGAACTTAAGGCTTCTCACTGGGCACAGAGCCCTTTCTAGCTCTGTTCCTACAAGCGAAGAAAGTCCTTTTACTTCGAATGTTCGAGGCCAAGGTTTCGAAGGGTTCTCATTCTTCGCCAAAAACATTGGTTTGAAGGAACAGAACGCCGAGTCGTTCCTAAAGCCAACATTATGTTCTAAGGCTTGTAGCTCGCTTACTCTTTTCGCTGAAGCCAGCGCGACCAAGAATAAAGACTTCCTTGTCAGGTCTCTGAACGTAGCCTTACAGGGAGGTTCGAATTTTGAGGTCATTAAGTACTTTAGGACCACATCTAAGTTCCAATTAGGTGCTCTAATCCCTCTGTTCTTTGACGTCTCGAAGGATCTTATCAGGTCATGCAAATCTTTGTCTTCCCAATGTTAAGGCCTCTATGCCTGAAGACTGAAGATAGCATACTCTTATAGCCCTTAATTGTAGAGACTACTAAATTACATTTCTCCTTCAAATACAGGAGGAATCGGCTATATCTGTCACAGAGGTACTGGAAGAGGATATCTTCTGAGCTCTACACCATCTGCGAAACACATCCCACTTCGACTGGTAGACTCGAATAGTAGATGGTCTTCTCGCTCTTGCGATAGCTTTCGCAACTTCTCGAGAAAAGCCTCTCGTTCTGACAAGTCCTTCGATAGTCTGAAGGCAGTCAGAGCGAGAGCGGGTAGGTTTTTGTGATACCTGTCGAAGTGGGGTTGTCTGAGAAGATCGCTCCTGTTTGGGAGAGATCTCGGAAAGTCTACCATCCATCCCAGTACCTCTGTGTACCAGTTTTGTGAAGGCCAGAACGGGGCTATGAGGGTCAGTTTGGCTCCCTCTGCTGCTGCAAACTTCCTTACCACTTCCGATAATATTTTGAACGGAGGAAAAGCATACCCGTCTATTCCTGCCCAATCGAGGAGAAGGGAGTCCACCGCAATCGCCCTTGGGTCGGCGATCGGGGAGCAGTAACTTTCCAGCCTGTTGTTCCAATGGGTGGCAAAAAGATCTATATTTGATCTCCCCCAGAGGTTCCATAGTCTGTTGCATACTTCCTGATGCAACGTCCATTCTGTAGGCAGTACTTGGTCTCTCCTGCTCAGAAGGTCGGCTCGTACATTTTTGTCCCCTTGGATGAATCTTGTCCGGAGAGTGATTCTTCTCTCTTCTGCCCAAAGCAGTAGTTCCCTTGCTTTCCTGTAAAGGGAGAACGAGTGCGTCCCTCCTTGCTTCTTGATATAAGCTAGGGCTGTTGTGTTGTCCGAATTGATCTGCAGGACCGAACCTGCGATCTGAGCCTCGAAGTGTATGAGGGACAGGTGAATCGCTGCTAATTCTTTCATATTGATGTGCCAGGACACCTGTTCTCCCCTCCAGGTGCCTGACACTTCTCTCGTCCCTAGAGTGGCTCCCCACCCCGCATCTGAGGCGTCGGAGTACAACACTAGCCGAGGGTTCGGAACGTGAAGGGATACTCCTTCGCTGATCCTGCACGGATTCATCCACCAACGCAGGTCCTCCTTTATCTCCTTCGTGATCTGGAAGGAATCGGACAGATTTTGAGATTTCTGATCCCAACGTTCTCTTAGATAGAACTGTAACGGCCTTAGGTGAAGCCTTCCTAGAGAAATGAACTGTTCCAACGAGGAAAGGGTCCCCAGAAGACTCATCCATTCCCTCGCGGAACATTGTTCTTTCTCTAGGAAGGTTGCTACTTTTTCCAAGCAGCGGTTCTGTCTTTCCTGTGATGGAAACACCTGAAAACCCCGAGAATCCATCCGAATCCCCAGATAAACAATGTTCTGCTGGGGAATCATCTGGGATTTCTCGAGGTTTACCAACAGTCCCAAGGACTGTGTTATCTCCAGTGTCAGCTTTAAGTCCTCCAGACATCTGACTCGCGACTGTGCTCGTATCAGCCAGTCGTCTAGATACAAGGATATCCGAATCCCTTCGAGGTGAAGCCAGTGAGCCACATTTTTCATTAGTCCCGTGAATACTTGGGGGGCTGTTGATAGTCCGAAGCATAGGGCCCGAAATTGAAAAACTCTTCCTTGAGCCATAAATCTGAGGTATTTCCTGGAAGACGGGTGTATTGGTACGTGGAAATAAGCATCCTGCAGGTCCAGGGATACCATCCAGTCCCCTGGACGCAGGGCTGCTAACACCGAGGCTGTCGTCTCCATTGTGAACTTCCTCTTTGCTACGAACACGTTCAGGGCGCTCACGTCCAGAACTGGCCTCCAACCTCCTGAGCTCTTCGGAACTAAGAACAGGCGATTGTAAAACCCCTGGGAAGAGAGATCTCTTACTTCCTCTATGGCTTCCTTGTAAAGCATCTGCTCCACGAGATGTAGAAGGGCTTGTTTCTTGACAGATTCCTTGTAATTTGCTGTTAACTCCCTTGGAGTTGTCGTTAAGGGAGGTTTTTCCCTGAAGGGGATTAAATATCCTTTCTTTAGGATGGATAGGGACCAGGCATCGGCACCTTTCTGTGCCCAAGTTTCGTAAAATTCTAGAAGCCTGGCACCCACTTTTATCTGGAGGACCCCCGTCTCACTGGGTTTTGACGAACGGCCTTCGAGAAGACCTTCCTCTCTTCTCCGGTCGTCTACTTCTAAGAGAAGCTCTTGATGCAGACCTTCCTCGAAAGGGCTGCTGGAAGGGAACTTTCTCCTTTTTCGCCAGCGGCACAGCAGGCTTTAGCCTCTTCGCTGACTGGGCCAGCAGGTCCTGTGTGGCCTTTTCTGAAAGCGTCTTGGAAATGTCCCTCACTATGTCCGAGAAACAGGTGACTAGAGAGGGGCGCGTATAAAAGGGAGGATCTCTGCAGAGGAGAAACAGATTTCGTTAAGAAGGAGCTAAACACTGCCCTCTTCTTCAAAATACAGGATCCAAAAAGGGATGCCACTTCATTTGAGCCATCCATAACCGCCTTGTCTAGGCAGGTTAAAACACTGCCCAACTCTTCCATGGAAACGAAGTCTGGTTCTTGCGACTTCTTGGCTAAAGCTCCCAAGGCCCAGTCCATGAAGTTAAAGACTTCGAGAGTCTTGAAGAGGCCCTTGATGAGATGATCCACCTCACACATTCCCCAAGAGGCTTTTGCCGAGTGTAGAGAGCGTCTTCTAGACGCATCTACAAGAGCGGAAAAATCCGCATCAGAGGACGAAGGGAGACCCAGGCCCATTGGCTCCTTGGTATCATACCACATCCCTGGTTTCCCTGTCAACTTAGAGGGAGGACAAGAAAATACTGTCTTACCCGCTTCCTTCTTAGCCCTGAGCCAGTTCTCGAGACTCTTCAGAGACTTTCTCATAGAAAGAGTAGGGGTCATCTTAACGAATGAGGCCTTCGACATTTTCGTACTGGATAATAACGATCCTGGCGAAGGGGGATCCGACTGGCGTAGTGAATCTCCAAACACCTGCAGCAACAGAGAAGCAAGTCTCTTATAGTCTGAAACTCCTGCATCTTTGGCTATCTCTTCATCCGATACTTCTTCCAAAAGTGATGCGGGAGAAGAGGGCTTTTCCTCAACAGGAGACCGATCCTTTGAAGGAAGTCTTTTCCTTTCTTCCTTACTCCTATCATCCTTCCTGTACGAGTCCTGGAGTTTCTCTATACTCGGGCTTCTGATCTGCTCCTTGCGTCTGCTAGGAGAGGCGCTTGCGTCCTGAATCAGGTGCCTGTGAGGCGAAGAACGCCTGCTAGGCGAAAGTAGAACATCCTGTTCCTGGCGCCAAGAAGGAGACGCGTTTGCGTCCTGGTGAGAGCGCCTAGGCCAAGAAGGCGAGGCGCTTGCGTCCTGGTGAGGCTGCCTGGTCCAAGAAGGAGAGGCATTTGCGTCCTGATGAGGACGCCTAGAAGGCGAAATGCGCCTGCGAGGAGAAAGGAGAACTCTTTGTTCCCGTCGTCCATGAGGGGAGACGTTTGCGTCCTGTTGACTGCGTCTAGCAGGCGAATAACTCCTTTTTCCTTTGCGTCTTTCCGGAGAGGAGCTAGAATCTCTCCTACTCCTCCTAGGAGGAGAAGAAAACTTGTCCAATCTTCGGGGCCTATTCGGCGAAACCCTTGCGTCCTTCGGAAAATGTCTCGAGGACGAACGAGCGCTCCTTTCTTCTAGCGGAGCTCTAAATAGAGAGGGACTCTCTTCTCTCCCGGAGCTCTTAGTCGAACGAATTCTCTCACGAGAAATTCGCGAATCAGGCTCCTGATGCTTGCCATGGGAGGCAAACTCTTCTCTAGTCAAACTCCTGGGAGAACACTTGCTCGTAGGGCGTTTCCGATTTTTGTCATATACGACTGAAGAAGGTCTCGCTGGGGACGAAAACCTTTCAGGCGAGGAGCGTCTGCTAACGCCAGGACGCTTACTCTCTGACTCTCTCCTAACGGAACTCTTGATGGGAAGAGAAATGTCTTTCTTCCTAGAAGAGCCTTCAGAAAGAACTCCCACTAAGGCAGACAACTGCTGTTGGAGTCCTACCAAGACTTCCTTTGTCTTGTGTGATAAGTCTTCCGGAGACGAGTCAGGAGTTCTCATGGCTCTCTTCTTACGAGCAGGCGAATAATCCGGAAAGGGCTCCGGACTGGAACGTAACGCTTCGCTATTTGGCGTCTTCCAGGATCTCTTAAGAGGACGCGATTTAGCGGAAGAACTCCATCCCCTTCTGGGAGACGAAGAGTCTGAGTCCGAAAAGCACTTCCTCAGGACGCTTTTGCAGTAGCTATCCTTGGCAGCCTGGGAAGCGGCTACAGGATCTGCCGAAGGGACGCCTGACCGTTGGGAATACTCTACATCCCCCTTGCGGCTTTTGACATTCCTCCTCCCTTGGTCATGGGAGTCTGAAAGAGGTCTAGGCCTAGGAGCAATGCGGAGTCGGTCAGACGCCCCCTCCACTTCACTGGGGACACTGCACAAATCACTGCACACATCACTGCGCTTACCTGTCTCCTTCATCGCTTGCAGTTGCGTTTTCAAGCTGATTATTGAGGCTCTCATTGCAGCCATTTCCGTAGACGCATCTACAGGTTCGCTACTGGGGGAAGGGGCTGAAGCCAAACTATGAGCAGGAGAAATACTATGAAAGTTAGGAGCTACTTCCTGTTCATTAGAGCAGGATCTACTTGAGCTTCTGATGGAAGCCCTCCTAACCCTATCTTTCTCAAGTTTCCTTACATAAGAAGCCAAGGTCTTCCATTCCACTTCCGTTAAGTTCTCACATTCCAGACAGGTGTTAGTCTCAGAACAATCATTCCCCCTACATTTTTTACAAACTGTGTGAGGATCCACCGAAGATTTCGGTAGCCTCACCTTACATACCTCTTTCGCACACACCCTAAATACAGGTGCCACGTCAGACATTTTAAAGAGAATCCAATTCCAAATCCAAAAAACAGTCCACGATAAGCGTATGCCAAAACCAAAGATCAAAGTACATCACCAAAAGACAGATAGATAATCCTCGGCCAACGAGAAAAGAATTCCAATGCAGGAGGTACCAACAACGATGTTGTTGCTACCGGCGACAGAAAAATTCTGGTTAGAAAACGGGAATGGTTCCTATTCCCGCCACCCAGCGGCGGGAGTGGGCTGGTCACCTGACCTACCTGTCGCGTGTGCCGCGAGTTTTGAATTCTGTCGGGACGTCAGAGACTATAGCTAAGTATATATCTGCCGGGGAAGTTGCATGTACAAAATTGAGAAACATCACTGGACAAGCGAATTCCAGAGAGAAAATCAAGGAAAGTGGGCAAGGCAATATTAAACCATCCACCAAACAGGATCAAAGACTAACCATGGGACTGTAAACAGCTCCATGACACCAGGCATATGCAAATGAGCTCACTTCATAAATTAAAAAAATAGAAGGACAATATATCAAAAGTTGTGGTTTTGTCTGACTATATATCAGTTTAGTTGTAAGTCAAGTTGTGGTGTTGTTCAGAGTCTTAAGCTGGAGTATACTGGGACTGAGGAACGTGAACAGGTGGGTAGATTGTACATCTGTGGCATATGGGGAAGATTAGGCTAAGAAAATATTCAAATTGTCAAATGTTCAGATAGAAAGACACACACAAAGAATTCACCAAAGTTTTAAGGATGTGTAGGCCAAGTATAAAGACTGTTGAAAGATGAATAAAAAATAAGCCTGTGCTATCCAGTCCCATATCAACCTGTGTCAAAAACATAAAGAAACCTTAGCAGAATGAAATTATAAGCTTGGATGTTCTCTCCTGTATAATAGAAGTGCTGGGGTTCTGCAACACCTCTTCTTCAAGTAGCTCAACACTGAATTCGTGAAGCACTGCACCATACATGACTGGATAAGTGTTACCAATACATGTTCAGAACTCTGCCAAATTGCAGCACCACTACCAACAAATCCTCTACCAGAGGAATGAAGATGTCAAGAACTAAGACCAGATTTATGCTAGCAGACAATTTTGCAAAACATTCAAGACCTATATCAAGACAAAGGCTGCACCCATTCCAGGGGGCATACCTAAATGAGTATGGATAGACACATTTCTCAGGAATGGATTTATGGCAGGAACAGGGCTGAGCTGATGTCAACAGCTGCTATTTCAGCCACAACAAGATCTACTCCAACATGCTTCTTCTTCTTGCTTTAATGACCACAGCCTCAACTGGTGCCATGACATCCTGCAGAGGAGCTGTGTATGACTGAATTCAGGATGATTGCAGCAGCCACATCAAAACCCACAAATACAGACTTGGATACATCTGAGTATTAGAGGTACACCAGGAATGAAGATAAGCTGATGCCAGGAGCAATATCCAAGGTATGCAAATGAGTATATAGCCATATTTCAAGATCCAGGTCAAAGCAGCCAAAGAAGCCACTTCCCGAACCATGCAATCAGACAGTCCAATGGGCCAAGATGAGAGTAAAAATATCAATCTACAGTGAAATCACAGTGACTCCTGTGGACAATGGAGTTTAACAACGTTTTGGCCAGGTCATAAATAATTGCCTATGAAAACCAGATGCAATGGCATTGGATCAAGGCTAAGAGCTAAAACCAAAGTGAAGCCAAAGCTAAGCCCATGCTAATATCACTCTCATATCCAACCTACATTATCAGTACCAAGAGTGCCACGATCAATGACATTATCAGTACCAAGAGTGCCACGATCAATGATGTCACGATGATGCTACATCAGTTTCCATATCTAGGCCTAGCAGAGCTTTATCCATGTTTCACCATTAATCAGTGGTAACTCTGCTTTTAAAACTGAACCTTATTTCAATCATTCTGTGATACCAGTTTTGTTACCCAGAGCAGGATTTGCTTCAGAATTCCTCAAATGCCAGAAACAAGAACCAGATCATTGATCATAATCTCCCATCCAAAGCCACTGAAGTAATCAGTCTTCTAGCTGCTCCTTTGAACGAACCAAAGAACAACCTTGGTACTCAGGAAATCTCTTATGCAAAGCAAGAATTATTACAGCATACCGTTACAGTAACAATAAGTAGAAAGCAATGACCATTAGATTCAAGTGGGCCAGAAATAGACCCATTCATATTCAGTCTTGCCCAAACTCTTTTTTGGACTAAGAGGAACCCTCTATGGGAGAAAATCTAAGGCACTTTGAAGTCTAATAAAGAGACAATCCTTTTGACTTGGCAAATCCATCTTACAAAAAAATGAATAAAAGACATCAAACTACAATGAATTACATTAATTATGTTGACAAGAACAATGCTCTTGCCATGTGCAATACATTAACTCATCCAACCAGCGTAAGACAAAATATTCCTGTTTGATGAAGGCTCATCAGTTATGACTAAAGGTATTGGGTACTGAGAGATTCTTATGAAATTTCTGATCAGCTCATCAATTTGATCTTTTATGTTTGCTATTAATTTTTTGGAGCATCAGTACAATAAAGTTCAACTATTCAACTTTGTACACTATAAAAAGTAACTTATACAACATACCTCAGCATTATATTCACACAAAAGACATTCGCCTGCCAAATAATCTTCAGGAGGGTAGAGCTGCATATTTTCTGAAAGATTTTCGACATTTTCAACAGCTGTTTGCTCCTCAGCATAGTCAAAATTCAGTTTCTCTGTCTTCTCAATTTCATTGAAAATTCTCTCTACAGGACCTGCATCACGGATCATTGCTAAGTACTGAAACACAACTTGTAACACCTGCAAGAAAAACAATCAATAAAAATCTGAAGACAAATGATGAGTCATCAAAATATTCCATTTACAAGAAATACTTTTTAAGATGAAATAAAAGAATCATTAAATTGTCAAACTCGGTTAGAGCTTAACCTCTGAAATCAATTACAGGTACAGTACAATAATTTACATCACAGGAAAAGAAATGACCTGTATCACACTGTATAGTAATACCACATTCATCTCCTTTTCCTAAACTACACCTAGTGAATCTATGTTACCCAAAGCTATAATAAGATAATAGCTATGGGTTCATATTAAAAATATTAGCATACAAAACTTCACTCTGTCAGGCCTAGGACAGATTACACTATGAACTTTTCATACAGGCTTCCACTAATTTAAAATACATGAAATGCACTGGACTGTGAATATTATTTATTTTTGTTGCTTTGTACATAATAAGAATTTATTATTGTAGCTCTATGTCAAAATCTTCACATATGTAAGGGTAGGCTAGCATAAGCTAAGCATAGGACTATTCTTTTATCTGCACTGTGCCCCTTTCCACCACGCCTTTGGATCTACAACTGTGGTCAAGAGAGATTACTGTGCATCTACCTTTATCAGAAAGATGTTGCCTACAATTTTCTTATGAAAATATTACTAAAAGCTTTGAAAATCTGTAATATCTTTCATGTTATACAAACACAAAACAATACTAATACCAAGACAGATGGGTGGTGATCAAGCTAACTAATCACTGACTACTTCAAATTACTGGCGCTACTGAGAATGTGACAAAGAATTAGTTGTGTAAATAGTGGAAATACACTGATGTCTCCATGACAGTAGCAACCTATAAATTAATCTTAAATTGAACAGATCTTAGTAACTGAAGGAGCTGATTTGAGTAGGTTTAGGAGCATGAGTACATCTCACTATCTTCTTTTGAGGAGTCTGTTGAGTCTTCCTTCCAACAACAGGCCAACTGACAACAAGCTTACTAACAGCCTGTTGTACTAGCATATCGTTAGTATTTGTTCGTTGTCTACCGAAGGCTGCTTCTAATATGACCAATTTTTAATCAATTTGTATTTCTCATAGCTAACAAACCCTCAGTCTTAACAATATGATAAATCTTCTTGTGCCAGCTGGAAACCGGTTAAATCAATCATATTGTAAAGCAAGGAATCTGTGAGATCTGGCAACTCATGCATATACAAGGTGGAATGGTCATCGACCAAGCACAGCATCTCGTGACATGTTACTCTTTCTTTGACCGCCTTGGAGAGTAGACACTTTTTCTCTCCCAAGCTGGTTGCTTTGTGCCTGTGATTCTTTGTGTTTTACAGCTGTGTCTGTGTGTGTGTGTGATTTGTCATGGAGTCCTACGAGTCTTCACGGCCTCATCAACACAAGTGCCCGGGCATTCAGGGTTTTCCGTACTTCAGGTTTTTGGATGCCATGATTACAGATCCCCATTTGCCATGCAGTAGGTGCCGAACTATTGTACCATTACTAATCCCTGCCTGGAATGTCGTGCCTAGCCTAAGTCACAGTGGAGGTTGTTTTACAAGAAGAGGGAACATTGCAGTTTCTACTTGTTCTTCTTGGGAGGGGTTTTCTTCTCTTTGTTTAGACTATTTGGCTTCACCCTCTTCAGGAAATGCTCCCCCTGCTGCAATTGTACCTCTGCCTCCTTCCTTTTCTTCCATCAATTCATCGTTGGAAGTATCAGGAGTTGCACAAGATGATGTTATGTTTAGTGTAACCCCCTCTCCCTCGGGTTCTAATGATCTTCCCAAGAGGGAGGAGGCTACATCTGTTTCTTTAATTTCAGATTCAGAATCAAACAAGATGGCAGCTGTTTGGGTGTCGCTAGGCATGTAAGAGAAGGACATTCCATTCTAACCTGATCCAATGTTAGTCCTGGTCTCAATAGAACAATGTCTGGGCTAAACTGTCTATCAATAATGTAAATTGTAAACACAGGTGTATGATCCATAATTATATTATAACAGATGCTGTTCTAAACTTATCAACACAAGATGTAAACATTTTGATTAATGTTTACCCTTTCAATTAATAAACACAGAACTCTTCTCACCTTCCCTATCTGTAAGTAAAGCAAGCCAATTTAAGGTTCTTTTGCTACAAATTGAGGAGATGAATCCATTATCATCTTCCATGGCAGATGTACAATTGTGCTCTTTTAACCGTAACAATTTCCTCATTATAAAAGAACAATGATACAAACTTAATTTCAAGCTCACAAATGAGGAAAATTTTGATCAATGATTCAACCCAAATTCTTCTTACCCATACTTACTTTATCTACATTCTTAAATCCTTCATCAGTTAGCTCAACAGATACGCTCATTAGAGCATATGTACTGTTGTGCTCAAAGCCAGATTCATCATTACCTGAATACAAACCAACCGCCCAGACTCTGAAAAGGACAGTGAACAATAATCATTAGCACTATTAAACTACTTTATAACACTGGTGTTGTATTTACATACAATTGGTGAGCTATGTACCATATATACATATCAAATGGCTTAATATGAAACAATTACAATAATAACTGAGATGATTAAATAAAATCACTCACTGTACAGAATCTAAAGGTCTCAGTGAACTGACATCAGTTCACAAACACACAAAAGGCTAGACAGCTAGCCAAAGGAAACTAAGGATACTCTTGATACCTACACAAATCCACTTATTGGCTGCTGCTTTTGTTTTGCTTGTTAAAAGATGGATATGTGAGGGTTTTGCTCTGGATTCCAAAGCTAGACTATTTTATGATGAGCTGGTAGTGAAACATATCAATTTATAAAACACTTGATAATCAAAACTCTGAGTGCCACATTTTTTTTAAGTAAACAAAAACACAATACGAACATGGACATTGTACCAAATATGGTATTTCAAACAGTTGTCAAAAAGAGCAGACTTACTTCTTCTTTAGGTAAGAGAGAATTGATCCTCGCCCTTCATGGCCAATTAAGTGTGAGATATAATGTAAAGGTTTAGTATGGTAATAATTAAGTAGTGACGGCAGCGCCCAATTAATCTCCACTGAGTGGTAGTCCTTCATTGGTACCACACGATACAGACGATGAAGCTTCTCCGTTGGGAAGGGAAAGTCGTATTGGGTGTAAGTTGGCCTTGGTATTCCACTGTTAGGTACCTAAGTATTAAAAAATAGTTACTATCAATATTCAAACTACTATCTGATAATCTAACTATCATCAATATCTCCAACAGCTGGAAAATGCTTCTATATAAAGTGGATGTAGTATGGGAACTTGAAAGTATGCATTTCAATACTATCTAAAAAAATTAATAGTTACAACACTGATTTAATGAAAGACTATCATTCCTTAAAACAATAAAAATCTAAACAAACTTTTTTTCTTTTTTTTTTTCTACAAACACATTACTTTATGACCACCTTCAGGTGGAGCCAGTCCATTTCTGGACAACCTAGGAAAAATAATAATTCAGCCAGGTATCTGTTGGCTACATCTGGGATATCAAGTCCTATCTGCAGAAATTGGTTTTAACAAGTAATATCTGACTAGTTTGTAGGCACTTTAGGGTGAGCAGTAGGGTATAAAACCTTGTAAAGAATTGTTTGTACAAAAAATATAATTTTTTTTCTACACCTGTTTTTAATAAACTTGTCTTGTCAATAATAACCAACTACCTTAGTAATTATTTCAGTGGGATGAGACTTGCTGCTATTTGGATATTAACAGGGACATGGAACCAGCAAACTACTAAATGACTGGGTCTGAGAATCCAGGAGTTGTAGGGACTCACAAGAGGTCATTGAAAGGGGCTTGTACCTTGGTTACCCTACCAAAGGCCCTAAATAGTGAACACTAAATTCTTCATCTGCAGCACAAAACTGAGTATCCCAGGTGATGTCACTATGTGACAAGTGACCAAGTTTGAGAGGAAGAGGAGTCACAGTCAGGAGCATCCTCTCCTTTGGAAAGTAAAAAACTGACCCACAGCTACAAGAGGGCCAGTAAAGAATAAGACAAAGGCATTATGAGCCATGCCCAACGGTCAAAATGATAAAAATATACTCAAGGACCTACATATAGCAAAAATCACAACAGAATAATTTCCATATTTCTTTTAAAGGCCAGACATGTATATTTAGTACTAATTCCATGAACATGACCTTTGAGTTGGATACAAGCTTACAAGTGTTATAGGCTTTCAAGATGACCTGACATAACCAAAACAAAATATCATTTTTAGACAGATCTGCTGTACTCATGCTGATGGATAAAAACAGTCAATTCTCTTCTTTCATCCTGTTTTGGGCTTCCAAGGATAAATCTTGATGGTTTTTACATGACAACCAAAAAGTGATAATCCAACTGTTCATAAGTTGAAAAGGTAAGTATGGAATAACACTAGAGGTACCATATGAGGCTGACAGGAAGTTGCTTGCGTCTCTGTCCTAAAACTAGTCATAGACCAAAGACCAATACTTCTATGGCTTCTTGTGTGAGAAAACTTGCTAGATAAAACATGTAACTCACTCACTTACCTAGATGAAAAAAACCATCAAATACAAGAGAGCTGAAGAGTCTTAGGTGTGGCTTCTATTTGAAAAAAAATGGTATGTGGCTAAACTCACTATAAGAGCACAGGTCAATGGCCCCTACTCTTGAATAGGGGTAACTCATGACAGTCGTAGCCTGATAGCAAAACTGCCTCTATTGATGATTTTATGCTGGAGAGCCTCCAAGCATGGAGTGAGGAGGCTGCAATTTTGATGGTTATTTCCAAAAGTGAGGCTGGTGGAAGAGCTTATTTCAGAGAGGAAGGACTCGTGGGAGGTCCACCAGAAGCTAAAGAGGGTCCAGGGATCTGGCTTGCCGAGGCTATAACAGTCCTGTCAACATGCTGTGCTGCCTCAAGTTTGTCCAACACTGACCTTATTAAGAAGGGATGAAATGCACACCTCCAGACTGTCCAAGAGAAGCATGAAGCAACAACTCCCCACATTCTTTTTTCTGGTAGGACTCAGCAGTAGTTTGGAAGTTCATGACTAAAGCTGGTGGTAAACAGCCTAATAACAGAGTTCCAGCTCCTTCCAAAGCATACTAATCTACAAATACAGAGATCTCCTGGCCTGAAATACCTGATCCTATCTGCTGTAGGTGTCAGATACCAAACTACCCTTTCCTGAGATTTATCTGAGGATTTGAGTATTGTTATTCTCTGCCCTTAACAGAATATACTCCACTGAATGATACTTTCCAGATCTCCACACCACCTTTGGTCCTCCTATTGAAATTTTCCAATAGTAGACCTACCACTTTATCAGACAGGTGGCTATTGAACACCTGCAGGAGTGCCCTCAGTTTAATGAAATTAACCTGCAGCCCCTCTACCTGTGGCAACCATCAGCCTTTAGTTACCAAATCTGCAAACAGGCCCCAACTTTCACTTCAGGCATCCATCAAGAAAGATAAATTCCAATTCATAAGTCTGTTGCCTAGCTCTGAAGCTTGGTCTGCTAAGACAAGTGTTCAGTTGATCTGTGGAGTACTACTTCAGATTCAGTTCCAGCTACAGCACACGAAGGCTGACACTGGGCGATTAGGAGCTGGTGCTGAAAGGACGGGAATTGGCACCAAGCACTCGAGAACTATGACTGGGCGCTCGTAAGACAACTGACACTTGGAAGACGGGTGCTTGGCAGCCAAGTACTGGTGCTCTACTGCAGGGCAGTCCAGAGAAAAACATTCTGGACTGTCCCAGGTACTGCAAGAAGGTTGTGGGCTATGAGAAGATTATCTGAACCTTTTACAGGGCAGCAAAGAGCGGTCCGCATCCACTGCATGCCTTTTCAACGGCTGAGACTTGTCCGCAAAATGCCACTGGTGCCTCTTGTCCAGACTGGAAGTCTCAGAACCAGAGGACAGTCAACGTACTTTTATAGTGATGCTGTCTGTCGCAACCTGGGAAGCAACAACAGGTTCGACCGAGGGGGCGACTGCCTATGGGCAGACCCCACCGACCTCCTTACGACTTCCAGTATGCCTTCTCCTATGTTTAGGGGAGTATGACAGGGACCTTTGTCTAGGAAAGTTGGTGGGAAGGGCAATAACCTCCTCCACTAACACTTTATTGGCACTCCTATTGTTCATTTGTCTATTGAACCTTATTGGATGCCCTAATTGGGCCACAGTGGTCACTATTAGACCAAATTTCTGGTCAAACCTTGATTCAACCGTAAAAGTGAACGCAATGCCAAAGGAAGCTAACTTCTTACAACTGATGTACATAGTACAGTTGTAAGCCATCAGAAACAAATTGGAGCTCTTTGCCAAGTTGTTACTCTCTTTCCCGAAAGTCGGCGGAGCTAGTCACCTACACAAAACAAAACAAAATAAGCGCTACTGCGAATGTCAGAATTTAAGATACCGTGAGAGTTCAAACTACAGCTATGTAATTACTTGGTAAATTACTTACATAAAAATTCTTACCTCTGAAAAAATCTTGCAGACAAATTCTTGTAACATATCCAATGAATGACGAGACTGTATGGCTAGAGTCATGTTCTGAGCACTGTAAAAGCGCATTCTCAAATCATGAAGTTTCTTGTGTAATTCCTCATCTGGTATTTCAACATTGAGAGTTGTTTCATTACCCCAAGTGAATTTCCCCATGGGATGACCCTCAGAGGCCAAACTGGCAAAAAGCTGCTGCACTCGACTAGCATCTTCAGGTAAAGCCATCTGAAATTCTAAGTGAAGGAAAATTATTTTAAAATTTACTTTCTAACCACTTTTACTCTATAAATATAATTTTTTACATTCATTTCCAGTGGTATGTAAGTAAAACAAGAAGGAATTTATTATTGTCCCAAGAAAACTCTAAAGGCCTGGACTAATGAGGATGGGGTATGTGCGCCCAGTTTTTGCAAGGGTTTAAAGCAGGATAGCCTATGGCCTATTACCATATAAAACCTTTTAAGAATAACCTCTGAAAAATTCAAATAAATAAATTTATTTTATTATTAATGATAAAATTAATATTCCAAACATTACAAAGTACAATTCCATTAAAAAGCGCACAAAAAAAAAACCTTATTTACAGATTTTGACTGCTGCTTAGCCCGCTTAATCAAGTTCACTTATAATAGTTTGGAAGGGCTTCTTAGTGTACCGTAGGTATATAATAACAGCATCATTTAATGTTTTTATGGGAGTTGTCACCAAAAGATTTGTAAAACAACCTTTTCCAGGAGACTTTCAGGGTGCCATTTTTCCAATGGTCAGCAATCTCTCAACTACAGCTTTTGCTGACATTTCAGCTCTAGTCATAACAAGTTTAGTTTCAGTCACATATTAGACCTCGTATGATGTACAAGTCAGAAACTAAGGCATCTAATAGAGCTGCAGGTCCTGTCTGTCGATTCTTTATTTAGCCTTTTGTTTTATGCGTACCTAAATTTGAAACAACTGCAAAAGTAAAGTATACCCACCTCTTTTTATTTAAACAAATTTTTAAAAAATTAATTTCTTTACATATCTGAAATATGGGGTCAAGATTTTAAATTAGAATCTATATATCTGTAAACTATGAATATCACTGCATTCCAGCCTTAATGATTCAAATAAGGGGTTTTTTTTTTTTTTCAAATAATCCCTCTTCAATATTACTGTCCACTAACTTACTTAGTATGTCATACTTCCCTGATTTTGACATTTACAGTATGTTACTGATTACTTGATATTTGAAAAGCAATATCGATTCACTGAGTCCGTTTCAATTAATCATCCGCACAAATGAATTGAAACAATGACATTCCTCATGTTAAAGAATCTTCCACTAGAGTTTCTTCATTTCACACATGGAATTCTTTAAATCATCAGTTTACTCCAGTTCTAAAGAGAGGAAGCATATAATCTACTACAGTCTCCTTGTTCTAAGTATCATATGCTAAAATTCATGATGTTCACACTAATTAGTGCCAAATAAAAATGTTGCAACCAGGAAAGGATAGGATGCTTTCAAGAAACTTTAGCACCAAAGGAAAAGTTTTTTTACCCCCCCTAATATGGGTGATATTCATCTCTAGAAAAGACAGTATATGTTATAATTCCATATGGAAATATTTTAAAAGTGATTGTTTTGTATATAAAAACCATTGGCAAACTTTGAGGTTTCTTCTTCCATCTGAGTGCGAATACGTAATTAATAAAGGGGGTGAAGCTTCAAGTGCAATGTTGCTTATGTTTTCATTTAATTTTCTGTCATACAAATAAAATATTTTTCAATAACTGTTGCTTGGGCAAAAAATAATTTTCATATAATAATCAAAAGACATTTTTTAGCTGGGATGCTATTCCTCTAAAACTATTAAAACATGATTTTTACCAAAAATACAATTAAATATGGAGTCTTCCCAACAAGAAAAACTTAGAAGCTAACCAACTTGCTACCTTATCTTAAAGTTGAAAATAAAGATATGCCTTATTAACCACTATGAACTGCATTCCTTTCTCTAGTCATTGCCTCCTTTTTCATAAGTGGGTTAATGAAGAACTGAGCAAATCTGTCCAAGCCTCCATAAAAGTGGTTTTCTTCCACTTCAAAATAAAACGTAGTGTGTTCCATTTCAGTATGTGCATTATCATGTCCTCCATGTTTCTGTAATATAAATTACACATATGAACGAAGTTCCATGTTTCTATTATATAAATTACACATAAGAATGAAGTAAAATGCAGTATATAAAAGATACGATAGAGAAGTAATCAATCCAACTACAAAATAAATTTAATATTAAATAAAAGCCTAATGCCTCAAAGAAATTTCACTTACTAATATGGAGATAATTTCCCTAAAATACAAAAAAGTACAATCATCATTTCTAAACCCATAATTCTGATAAGAAAAACCAAACATTATGCAAGTACCAATATGAATAACCATTTGTTTTTGTTTGTGCAACAAAGGATATAAGAATGGAGAGGTCATCCAATTTACACTATCAGCTAAAAGATTACTTGAAGAAAAAAAAAAAACTAGAAGTGAGAAAATTCTAAGGAAGATAAGAAGTACTGACAATACTGTACAGTATAGGCAGTCCCCCGGTTATCAGCGGGGGTTCCGTTAAGCAAAAACTGCCATTGACCAAAACTTGGTGATTTAAGGCACCGATAACCAGTCATCGATGCCATAAACACCTTATGGCACCTCGGTTACTAACCTTTATGTAGTAGTCAAAAGCATTCTCCTTTGGATACTTTTCTGAACCCATAAAGACCATATGTTCAAGAAAATGCATCAGTCCTTGGATTTCCATTGGATCCTCAAACTTCCAAACAACCACAGTCAGAGATGCAGCAGCCTGTGAAATAAATACATATTTACTGTAGTATACTGTATACATAGTTTTCTGTTCTCTTATTAAGTTTTCTACTATCTAAAGCTTGTTATTTCTGTTCTTATATGCTAGATTGTATTATATATGTAAATACTGTTTTTTTATAAGTACGTACCTTAACTATCATAACCTTTATTGTATATACTACATATGTAGCAGATATATATGTAGTACTACTGACCTAAGGTAGGTTACCAAGTGGTCTAGCTGCAACTGGCATTGACAATGAGATATAGTTACATAATTAGTTTGCTTCGTGCAAGAGATGTTAGCTATCTTACATAGTCTTGTTGTTGGGAAATGAATTAGAATATTTCATTAATCTATTTATTTTGTCCTCAAAAACTTTAAACTTCTTTCCACCTTGATTTGGGTACTTGGACCGAGACAAACTATTCTAAAATGGCATTTCATACATTCAACTTACCTGTCAGATATATACATAGCTATCGACTCCGTCGTCCCCGACAGAAATTCGAATTTCGCGGCACACGCTACAGGTAGGTCAGGTGATCTACCGGCCTGCCGCTGGGTGGCAGGACTAGGAACCATCCCCGTTTTCTAATCAGATTCTCTCTGTCGCTGGGAAGGTAAACATATGTTACTTTTCCCTCCTGATTGATTTTCGTGTTTCATCGCCATCGACTCTTCAAATGCCGACTTTTACAGGGAAGTACCTGGATCGGTGGTTTGGCATACGTTTTAATAACTTAATAACTTTTAATGAATTAAACTTCGAAGTTTTCAAAGAATAGAGGATGTGTAACTACCGAAGTTTTCGGTAGACAATTACATAGTTTGCAAGAAAGGGAAATATAAATATTTATTCATTGATAAAGTGTAATAAATGTTAGAATTTGATTAAGGTAACTTCCTATTTGAGGAAGTCAGAAAAACATAGAACTAGATATGCTTTCTTTAGAAGCTTTAATAGCCCTCGTTCTGACAAGCAGTTAGAATATTAACAGTACTAGTAGTGTTGTTTCCTCATCACCTTCTTACTTCACAGAAACTACAAATTCATTTGCAATTTGAAGATAAAGGAATGTAGCTCAAGATACGAGCTATTATAAGGTAAGAAGTGATTATAGTGTTCCCCATTGCAATAGAGGGTGCGTCTGATCGGCTCTGTCTCGCTCCCAGGCCTAGACCTCTTCCAAGCTCCCTGGCCCGGAGGAGAAGGAAAGTCGAAAGCCGTACGGAGGTTATGGAGCCCCAACCCCACCGATCAGGCGTCCCCTCGGCAGGTTCTGTAGGACGTCCCAGACTGCCAGGGATAGCCATTGGAAAGGCATCCTAATTCAATGTGTTCCCCTTATTATTATCGTCTTGACGAATAAGGAGAAGAAACATTCAACGGCGTAGATTAAATGAAGATGCAAGATAATCTCGTCTGGCTATCGGAACCTCAGAAGGGGCATGAAGCTCCGGTAACGAGGCTCAATGCGCCTAAAGCGTCTGAAACAAGGCGCAAAGCGCCTGAAACGAGGCGCAAAGCACCTGAAGGGCCTGAATATAGGCGCAAAGCGCCTGAAGCACTATGAACCAGGATCTTCATCGGAAATGGAAGTCCTTCTCATTCAGAAGAAAGGGAGGGCTATGTCGAAAATGGAAGTATTGTCGAATTCTAAGCAAGAACAAATGTACAAGAGATCGGAACCTTCCGCACACACAGAACTTCCGCACAAGCGGAACCTTCCAGAAGGCGGAAGATTCCAGATTCGAATAACCTTCCAGACGTACAGAACTTTCTAGGCGAGGATCGCCTTTCAGATGCTCGGAACTTTCCAACAAGAAAACTTTCCAAGGGCGATACGTCGCTAGGATCCAGGAGTATTCTGATCACGATACTCCTCCTAGGCGCCAGGAGTATCGTGATCGGAACGTGATACTCCTGCCAGGTGCCAGGAGTGTTGCCGATCACGATACCCTCCCAGGCGCAAGGAGTATTCGGAATGGGATACTCCTGCCAAGCACCAGGAGTATTCCGACGAGCACGATACTCCTCCCAGGCGCCAGGAGTATTCGGAACGTGATACTCCTACCAGGCGCCAGGAGTATTCCGATCACGATACTCTTCCTAGGAAAAGCGATACTTCTGCCAGGCGCCAGGAGTATTCCGAGCACAGATACTCCTCCCAGGCGCCAGGAGTATTGGTAGCGCGATAAACTCCTGCCAGGCCCGCCAGGAGTATTCCGTGGACGAGGAGTATTCCGATCGCGATACTCCTCCCAGGCGCCAGGAGTATTATTCGGACGCGCGATACTCCTGCCAGGCGCCAGGAGTATTACCGTCCGGAGGACGAGGAGTATTCCGATCGCGATACTCCTCCCAGGCGCCAGGAGTATTCTAGGCAAGATACTCCTGCTTAGCGCCAGGCACTTTCTCCTACAGAAGAGCCTGACAACCGCCAAGAGTCCTCCAGGCGAAAGGTGAAAGACATTCGAGGCTTCTCCTGATAGGGACGGGAGTTGTCGCCACAGGCGGCCGTTGCCCTTGTCAGGATCGTCTTAATGCAATAAAGGCAAGAGCAAGTTCGGCTTTTTCCAGCAGGGACTCAAGATGTAGCAACAGGCTGCGTAGCCCTTGTCAGGTTAGAGTCGGTACTGCTAAAAGCCCTTCACCTTTCGAAAGGAAGCGCTCTCCTCCGGTTGCTCAATCTTGTCCCAACTTGAGGAATGGAAGATAGAGCAGAATTGTGAGAATTAGTTCATAATTAGTAAGAGAATATTCATCCATTCCTTCTAAAAAAATAATGCAACCAACCATTTACAGAAAGAGGGGCAATCGTTTGGAAGTTGAACAAGATTGTACGAGCTCTCATTCATTGATTAGAGGCTCTTCCAGATAAGAAGGCGTAAAAATACGGACTTATCTCCAAGATAATAAAAAGCTGGAGAGATTCTCTTCGATCCTCGGTTGTCATTTGCGATCTCTTTTCGACTAATACTCATTCGGGATTATTGACGAAATGAACGAAGAGAGTAAGATTTCCATTCTTTCTCTGCATGTCGGAAAGGAAAGATGTCGTAGAAGGCTTGCTGTATACGACTACTGAATGACAAGTCATATACGCATACCATAGTTGCCTTTCTGGTTCGCTACGGAATTATCTATACCTTACAGGATTTTCCTAGTAAGGACTTCGCTTAAAAGGTTTGTCACGACAATACCTACTCAGCTTCGGTATTTAACAAAGGTTGTTGTCTTAAATTTGCATTATTGAGAGCTTTCTTAGAACTCGAGAATAATTTTATTATATCCATTCATTGAAGGGAGTAACCTGGCAACTCAGAATGAATGCAGACCAGGCAGTGAACGAGACGGCTGTAATTGTGAGCCAATCTAGTACCATCCGGTTCTCGGTCGTGAACGGTTGGTTACATCTTTCTCTCCTAAGGGATCGAATGCTTCACCGTATATTCCCCACCCCAGACAATCAGGGACTTAACCACGAATTGAGGGGATTTTTTTAGGCAAACATGAATAACATCGTATTCGTTTTGCTAAGGGAATACTTCTCTGCCTCGGCGAGGAAAGAATGTAGTAGGAAATTCACCTTAAGATAACGATACGGTTAAGCCTTATGCACACACCGTGGTTAATTACAGCGTTCCTACTATCCTTACAAGAGTTTCCTAGATGAATGCTGTTTACCACAATGTGACGGGATTATAAAGGATTTTAATTCGGCAGAGCACGATTTAACATTTATTGGAAAGAGTTGTCAGACCCTGCGGAAAGTATTCACAGATCTCTTCGCAAGGCAGAAGATGAACGAGCTTCTTATAGATTGCTTCCTTTCCTCGAAACAAGAGAGGTAGCAAGATAAGCCATCTTTAATTTAAATAGGGGGAATAAACTTAGTCTTTTTTCCCCTAGTTATATATATTCTTAACACATATTAAAATAAATGGGCGTCAAAGGAAGAAGATGAATGCATCATTTTGGCAATAAAAAGGTTGGATTCACAGAGGTCACGTTCTTCTTTCAGCATGTGTCGGAAGGTTTTTCTAAGAGAGTAGAGATTTTATCGGAATCTATTATAAATATTGGACCTGAAAAACCTATTCACTCTGAGTCTGTCTGCGTGCAGACCTGACCAGAAGAAATATGAATGAGAGGATTTTTCAAGGGAAGCTTGATAATTCCTTTAAATATGTTAAAGACATAGAGTTGCTGCAGATCGTGCTAGATAGAAAGGGGAAAACTGTCCCTCTTCCGATACCTCTGTGAACCACATAATGGTTTTCTTCCCTTTCAGAGGGAAGAATCACCTTGGTATTTTATGCTATCAATGAACACAGTAAAAAGATTTACTCTGTCTAGACAAAGAATATTAGATAGTAGAGAATTAAGATCTTCGGGATCTTATACAATACCTCTATACGATAAGAGTAAGAGATCTTATACTTAGAATAGGATCCTAATTTGGGCCTCAGATTCCGTGTTCCGACAAGATGGAACTGCTCCTAATCAAATGTTCTCTTGGTCCTAAACGATCAAAAGGACAAGTGAAATTTTGGGCTTTAGAATCTGGAATCAAATTCTATGAAGACTCGGCAATGGGTTCTGGCCAGCATAGTATGTTTGGCAAAAGAACTAAAGCCTTTTATTCCTGGATCAACGCTTTCAGATAGAGGTTTCGTTGTCGGGTAATGTAGTGACATTGTCATCTACAGAAGAAGACAAGGTTTAAACGTTTACTGACTAGAGTCTTTGGAACGCGAGGAGGGCTCAAACTACTTCCCAAAAGGTTCAGAGAGATACATTCAAGAGCTACAAATCAGGAGTCTAACCAATTTCAGCTCAGAATCTTTCTTTAAAATTCCAAGCTCCTTCCCTTCCTTCGGGCAAGGATAGGGAAGCTTCTGCAACGAGAAAACTCATCACATGTAGGGAGGAGAAACTTGTTAGCAACGGAAGTATGCAATAAGGATCCTCCTCGGAGGAAGACTTGTCTCTCGGACTTTTTGAGATTTCCTATCGTCTACTGGATGTAGCTGACTAAATTTTGATGAATGTGCAGGAGCAATTAGCGTCTTTGGTAGGAGTACTTTCTAAAGAGCCTACTCGTAAAAAGGATACAGGCTTCCGATTAAGAGATCCAAATACCGATCTCCTGTCGGGCGCGACGAACCCTACAGGGGAGTTGTCGCACAAGCGGCCATCTCTGGGGTGAGCGATGCGTTAGGCAGGCGAGACGTGGGAAAGGAAGTAACTCCTGCCAAGCGTTCTGGCGCCAACTAGGAGCCAGGCGCCAAGTAGGCGCAAAGAGCCTGACTTTACTGTAGATCGTTCTAGGCCCAGATCTTCATCCAAGCAACAAGAGCCAAACTGGAGAAGAGAGAACTCCTGATAGGAGTATAGCGCCCGCTAAGCGCAATATACTTGCCATTCGAAAGGCGCATTCCATGAGCGATACTCCTACCAAGCCACAGGAGTATTCGGAACTAGATGCGCCTTCCATAGGTCAGGAGTATTCGGGAAGAGATACTCCTGCCAGCGCCTTGAGTACTCTGACCTCGATACTCCTCCCAGGAGCCAGGAGTATTCTAGACTTTTTACTCCTACCAGGCGCCAGGAGTATTCGAAGCGCGATGTGCCTACCAGCGCCAGGAGTATTCTGAGCTTAATACTCCTAACAGGCGCCAGGAGTATTTGGAGCGAGATGCGCCTTCCAGAAGGCAGGAGTATTCGAAGAGTTTTACGACTGTCAGGCGCCAGGAGTATTCCAAACAGGATACTCCTCGCGCCAGCCAGGCGCAAGCCAGGCGCTAGGCTTCATCCAGATGAGATCCAGTTCAAAGAAAGTCCTAGTCTTCTTTGAAACAATGTTGATCTCTAAAGCACTTCATAAGTGACTTGATGATACCTTCAAACAGCTGAGAATTTAAAAGCTCATGAAGTGCGAGCTTTTGCAAATTCTTGTTCTTTTCGTAACCAATATGTCAGGAAGACATATTAGCTTTAAACATATGAGAGATGCAACTATGTGTTGGACTGCTCATACACGAAGGACTTCAAGTTAACCTACGAGAGATCCTTCTCTCTTGGTTTATACGTATCAGCGGATACGTTGCTGGGATAAGGAAGCGACATGATCCTTTAATAATGAGTTGAATTTTATTTTAACTCAGTGATTTTTTTTTTGAGGTTTGAAAGGAGTTTGGGGGATAACTCTTTTTCAATTTAGCGCGAACCCTCATGTTAGGAACAGGTGATCGGGATCGGTGTTGCGCTCCTTAGTTATGCCAATAGGCATAGGCATGTTGTCATATAAGCGGATTAGCACCCATTGACAAATGCCAATTAAGCTCGACCGAGTAAGTGGATAAGACCCCATCGGTAGACCCACAAGAAACTCTTGCCACAGATCACTATCTTGCTAAGGCTCTTGAGACGAAGCAGACTCCTATGCAATAGCTAGGAAGTCAACCCTTCGTCTAGAAACACAGAGGAACCAAGGTCTATAAATACCTACAACATATGTTGTTTACCTGTCTAGTCAGTAGTTAGCTGTCTCTTACCCTCCACCAAAGGGTGTCAATCAGCTATGTATATATCTGACAGGTAAGTTGAATGTATGAAAATGATATTGTTATGATACAATAAAGTTTCATACATACTTACCTGGCAGATATATACAATTGAAGACCCACCCGCCTCCCGCAGGAGACAGGTGGAAGAGAGATCTGATTAGAAACGGGGATGGTTCCTAGTCCTGCCACCCAGCGGCAGGCCGGGTAGATCACCTGACCTACCTGTAGCGTGTGCCGCGAAATTCGAATTTCTGTCGGGGACGACGGAGAGTCCGATAGCTAGTATAATATCTGCCAGGTAAGTATGTATGAAACTTTATTGTATCATAACAATATCATCTTTGTTTCCTTACAAGTTCGTTCTTTGTCTATTGGCACTCAGGAAATTTTATGAGTTCAATATTGCCACTGGGACCCAATCAACACTTCACACCCACACTTCATGCCCACTTCACACTCCCTCTGTCTAGTACTTCTTCCCCTTCTCTTTCTCTCTCAACTTTCTTCTCTTCCTCTTTCTCTGTGTAGAACCTTCTTATTTTGGATGTAATCTTCCTAGCATCACCTCTGGGTTCTCGATTTTGACTCTGGGTGTGGCAATTTCTCAAACGACCTTATGTTTGAGTGGTTATTGCCATTTCTTCGGAACACCTCCTGTTGTCCTTTCCTTTTGTCATTGGCAATCTCCTCCTTGGAAAATGTCTCTTTCTTCCATACTCCGATCCTTGAGGGTGTGTCCTTGTAGGAATTGGTTTAAGACTTCGTAGGTCATCCTTTGTAGGCTGGGCAGCGTTGCCTTCACTGGCTAAAATCCATAGGCTTGTCTATGGAGGGAGGAGCCTCGACCTTCTCCTTCAAACAAAAGAGCATTGAAGTCTCTTCACTAACATCAACCAGAGGGGTCTTGAAATGGCCTATCCGAAATTAATTCTTGGCACTCGGACGTGTCAGCATATGTCAGTAGAGGCATAGCGTCCATTAACTTTTATGTAGTGGGGTGACATAGGTCTAGGAAGATGTAAACAGTGTCTGGGTTTTCAGATTTTCTGGGACATCTGGTGAATTTCACTGTCCAGTGCATGAAAAGGCCTTCAATAGATTCTCGGGGAAAAACTGTGTAGGCATGAAAAAATGCCTTGGGTGTTAACACAATGATTCTGTGGCTTCGTTGTTTTAGCTCGAATCATTAATTCGTCTTCTCGTGCTAGTGCTTCGTCCTTATAAGCTAATGCATTCTAATAATAATTTCCTTGATCCTATAACATACAGTACCCGTCATAATACTTTGCGTGGTAGAGAATATGGAAGAAGAAAATGAGTACAACAAACTAAAAATATTCAGGAAAAATCAATTATTAAAACAACCATCATAAAATTTAAAAAGGTTACTAACCAACTCCTGCCCTAGTATTTGATAGGCATGCCACGACGTTTACAGACTTTCTGGAGTGTCCTGGGCATTGAATCTGAAAAAAACCGCTGTAGGAGGGACTCGTCCAGATCGTCCCAAGCGCGTTTCAAACTTGCGCTGCAAGACGTGTCCACATTCAGTAAATTTCTTTTATGATTGCTTAATGGTTGAAATGGTCTGGGGAATTCCCGGCCCTGGTAGTCGTGGATATATTCAATTCCACAATCTCTAAGCCACAAATATTTTGTTTGGCGGTATGATCCCAGTGACGAAGCTTGAGAGAGAGAGAGAGAGAGAGAGAGAGAGAGAGAGAGAGAGAGAGAGAGAGAGACGAACGAAAATTCGGCTGAGTGAAATTGACTAATTGGGAACTTAACTATAGCTACTGGCTCGCTCACTCACTGTTGGATGTTGTAACGGTCGAACGTTGAATTTTTTTTCTCGTTCTCTGCAATATTCGTTGCTAACATTATTTGTGTGTTTGAGTGAGTGTGGTTGTATTAACAATAATCACTAAAAACCGTATACTTCCATTGAGAATCGTGGTGAGAGTGAGACAACTTTACGAGGAAGGCCTTAAAATGGTGGTAATTTGCCAAAAAAAAAACAAAGGCGTGAAACAACGGACTGTCCAGAACATTTTGAAAACTTATCGTGAATCGGGAGGCCCCCTATTATTAGTAAGAGGGTTTTGTAAGAGTTCGTCGCCAGGACATTGAGGCAAATCCAATCCCTTACAGCCATGTTAGCTTAAGGCTGAAAAATCCTGATGTTGTTGCGGGTGCTCTGTCCAGGACCGTACAGCGGCGCTTACAGAAGGACCTCCATTACTCAAAGGTTAAGGCGCGCCGCAAGCCGCTGATAACAGCCAAACAAAAGAAGGCACGTGTCGCTTTCGCCAATTCTTACAAGACCTGGGATATCAGCAAATGGAGGCAAGTTTTGTGGACAGACGAAGCTTCTTTCTATGTTGCTGACACAAAGGGGAAGCGTGTCTGGCGAAAGCGCACGTCTGATCCTCTCGACTCGAAGTACCTTGCCACGGCCGTAAAGTTTCCGGCATATGTTATGGTATGGGGTTCCTTCGGCTACGGGGGTAAAGGATCACTTGTGTTTTTACCTAAGAACGAGACAGTAAATAAGATTCATATTTCACAATCCTAAACGAACACTTGGAAGACAGTTTTGAGAGCAGCAGGACTTCGATTTTCGAACAAGACGGCGCTCCGGCTCATACCGCCAAACAGAACACTTTGTGGCTTAGAGATTGTAGAATAGAATATATCCCCGACTGGCCAGGGAATTCCCCAAACATTTCACCCATTGAGAATCTTTGGGCAATCATAAAAACAGTTACAATATGTGGACACATCTTCCATCGAAAAGTTAACGGCAGCTTTACAACGTGCTTGGGGCGATCTGGAAGAGTCGCTCCTGCAGCGGATAGCAGATTCAGTGCCCAAGAGACTCGAAGAAGTCCGGAAACGTTGTGGCATGCCTATCAAATACTAGGACAGGAGTTGGTTAGTATCCTTTACAAATTTTATGATGGTTGTTTTAATAATTGATTTTTTCTGAATATTTTTAGTTTGTTGTACTCATTTTCTTCTTCCATATTCCCTACCACGCAAAGTATTACGACGGGTACTGTATATTATGTATCCTGATATCTACTTTATGGTAGACAATATACTTAATATAGTGGCCCCCACTTTTTTGCATAGATAGGTTCCACAACCTACTGCAGGAATGCAAAATCCACGGAAATTCAAAATATACTCTCTGAAAATGCTTATAACTGCCAAGTACCCTATGCCCCTAACCTAAAACACTTATAACTGACTATTTTAACAGTTCACTGTGCAATTTAATAGTTATAGTTCAGACAAAAAATATATACCTTAAATTATTATACTAAAACCATTTCATATCATTTAAAACAAAAATACACCCCAAACAAGCACCCCAAAACACCCAGTCAGATTACAATAACGTTCTACAACTGTTACTCTTTCAGCATATAAGCCCCTAAAATGCTTATAACAATGATTTAATAATTTTCAAATATCAATATTGATGTAAACAGCAAAACATCTATAAAATGTTTAATAAAAATTAAATAAAATCTGTCATAGAGAGTATTGGAGTACTATTAGTAAAAAATTTAACTGTCACTAGTGTGTACTCTCTCACTGAGAAAAGAGAAAGATTGATTTTTTATGCATGTACATATTCATGTATTTTTTTTTTTATAAATAAACATAATATTAGTCATTTATTTTTTCTGTTGTCGTTTATTTTTTTCTTATTTCCCATGCTATAATTACATGTTTTTGCGTTTCACTAAAAGCTGACTGGAAAATAAAATTAAAATAATTAGCTAACATTTCAGATGTACAGTGCAGTATGCTTTATCATCCAAAAAACACTGCAGTACAGTAATATCATTTCAAAAAACATGTTACATTACCCTAGAGAGAGAGAGAGAGAGAGAGAGAGAGAGAGAGAGAGAGAGAGAGAGAGATATCGTAAACTTGTTAAGCTCATTCTGGGCCCACCTATCAACCTGGGGTGGGGCCCAGAATGAGCTTATTAAGTTTACGATTTTTTTTTTATGGTGTTTTTACGTTGCGTGGAACCAGTGGTTATTCAGCAACGGGACCAATGGCTTTACGTGACTTCCGAACCACGTCGAGAGTGAACTTCTATCACCAGAAAAGGGATTTTGACGAAGGAAAAATCTATTTCTGGGGAGAGACCTGTGTCGCCCGGTGAAAAGATCCTTCTAACCTCTTTTCTGATATAAATACTGTCTAGATATACTAGAGAAAAGTTAGCATTGGTATGCAGAGGTTACTACCCTCGCACGAGCACCCAAAGGGCATCGTGTATAAAGTTCGGGGCGTGTGAAAGCCACTATTCACAGGTCTCCTGCCATTTAGAATATTCCTTGTCAAAAACCCCTGTAAAGGGTGCGCCGTACCAATGGCCACATCAGCACCGTCTTTGTACTACCATCGCCACCGCCCGACGCGAGCGCCCCTCACACAGCCTTCTTTACTTTTCTGGAATACCTTTCTTGGCTTGGATATGTCACTGGGGATGGGTATGTCATGGGGTTAGGGTTGTTCACTCCGGGTGTAACCACAGATCTCTCCCCAGAAATAGATTTTTCCTTCGTCAAAATCCCTTTTCTGGGCTCAGCTCGTGTCGGCCTATGAAAGGATCCTTAATATCATTCTTTCTAGGTAAAATTAATCTAAAATTACCAGAGAAAAACAAAATTAAGAAAATGTCAGTAAAACTGACTCGCTCACTCTTAAAAAGAAGTGTCGGTATGGCAATAGGGGCGAGTGGGAACACTACCACGAGACATTCACCAATTAGAAATTCCAATCAGAATCCCCACAAGAGAGAGCTGATACCAACGGGCGATGCGGCCGCTACTACTACTACTAGAGGACGCCACGGACAACAGCGCCCCTAGCGGACATCCTTAATTATTAGCAACTGACATTTTCTTAATTTTGTTTTTCTCTCCGCCGCAGCCGGGGCACCTTTGGTTATAGATTACTGGCTCCGCCAGCGGGCGGGGTGGTCACTACTAGTGGTCGGTTGGCTTGCCTACCTATAATCCTTACATCTCTTCCCCCGCTACGGAAGGGAGCTTGCTTCTTACCCGGGCACTCTTCTAGTAGACGGGTGGGGAAAGGTTTGATAATTATTGTTATTTTTAAGGATATACCCTAATTTTACGATGATTTGTTTAATTTTATTATTATTATTCATATGTATACCATCCCCGCCATTATCCGTCGTGGTTTCATTTTACCACCACACCTGGTTGGATTCTATCTCTTGTCTCCGCCGTAGCCTAGGACAACCAACCATTTTACTACCACACGTATTATGGCGGGGCTCTGGTTTAATCTAACTTTCTCGCTCCGGCACCAGCGGAGCAACTGTTAGGCTGTAAGTGTTCTACTGATACTTATGTTATCTTTCCACTTACAGGCTACCAACTGTCAGGTCCTGGGATGCAACGCGACGTGTACGACCCCTGCGGCCACGATGAGTGCAGGTCTGCCACGCTTCCATGTGCCACGTCCGTACAACGAATAATGATCGTCTGGCACCCGGAAAGCCTGGCGCCATCTGCTACGACCTACTCAGTCAGCTGGTGGAGGGGGTAAGTCGTTTATAGACTTCTTTATCATTTTACTAACAACTCTTAGACATAAGTTTGTTAACCCCGTTCCGCCATTAGAAGCTCATTCGCCTTTTCTTTCAGGTGCTGGTGTGAGGGAGGTCGCCCTGCAACCCTGAAAGCGTGGGTAAGGCGGCTTCGGAAAGAACGCCGCCAAAGGCCAGCCTTATATTTTAGACAAGAAGCTGGCCGTCCAGATCTTCCCCGGGGGCAAGTCTACAGGGTATGTTGACCCCTTATCCGCAGCCCCTCTCATAGCCTCCATCCAGCAAGAGATGCAGCAATCTTTCGGGGTCGTAGCCACACAGGAGTCGGTCCCGGACGTCGCTACCCTGGACCTCAAACATTGAGCCTATGGCGGTAGGTGCGGAGGATTTGTTGGTTGAGGTAGGTGTCGGGCGCCCAAGGTCTTTCCTTGGGCGCTCCTGGATCTTCTCCTGTCCCTTCTTCAAGTGCTTCTTTCCAAGGCTTTGTGGGATCTGAGATCCCTACCCTACTCTCCCGCTCTCTCTGTACCCCCAAAGGTGAAGGGACAGAGAGAACCGAAGACCCCTAGTTAAGACGACTTCTAAGAAGTCGTCTTCGTCTTCTTCGGCTAAGAAGTCTTCGACTTCTTACGCTGACGCGGTGAAGGCCAAGCCGAGCTCTTCTTACTCGAAGAGCTCTAGAAGCAAGTCTTTAAGGAGAAGGCTCGCGCTCCAGCCGAGCCAATGCCTTCTCCGGCCATCCACCGCATCCACTCCGGTAACGCCGGTTGGAGGAGCGGGACCCAGCACCTTTGATCCACTGCTTTCTCAGCAGTGGTGATGCAACAGGTGGGCGAGATGGTCGGCTCTCAAGTCTCCGCCCTGGGGACAAAGTTTGAGCAGATGTTCGCACAACTGTCGAGCACTCTGTCTCAATCGGGCCAGTCCATCCAAGATCTCTCTAACAGAGTTTAGAGAGAATGAGGACCGAGTAGCTGGGCTCTCTCAGGTCCCCCCTTCCAGTCTCCCCAGTAACAAGTGCTGGTATTTTCCAGCTCCCACCATATGATTCACTACCAGCTTTCTCTATGGAGAACCCATGGAGAGTAGCCGCTTACGCTCCGTTTAAGGATGGTATGATCTCTATCCCGGAGTGTGGAACTCGAAGGATTGAGGACTTCGAGTTTATCCTCCGGGTTTGACGCAGCCTTTCATTGGCTATGCTAGGCTGACCGTAGCGGCGCTTACTAGGGAAGACAAGATCTCTAGGGAGAATGTTCTCTACAGTAGGGATCATGCTCAACGTGAATGGGTTCACTGCCTTGAGGACTGGGAGTGTACAACAAACCAAGCTCCAGGCCTATAAGAGTCCTTTCACTATTTTTGCGACGGAAGAGGTGGCTTCTCTTCCGTTCGCTACAAAAATAGTAGAGACGACTCTTCAGGCAGTCCTCAAGGATGAGCCCATGCCACAGCTAAGGGAGGCGGAGTCTACTTCTCTGCTCTTCCCAGCTTTTGGAGAATTGTGGGAGAACTTGCCAGCCACGTTCACGCTTGGTAAGCTCAAAACCGGACTGCGCCATGGACCAGTTCGGTCGAAAAGCTCCCAAGGCTGGCCTGATTCCTTGATTCAGGCGGAGTTCGACGCGCGAACTAGGTTTGGCAGGTCCCTCAATTCGCTGATCATAACAGAGATGGCTGCTGCTCTCGTATGGCACGGAACCTCTGTTTAAGATCTTGGCCAAATCCCAGCTTCAGACGGTTCAGACGGATGCTTTCGACTTCTTCCAAGCTAGGAGGAATTGCCGAAAGCACGTTCTGCAGGAGTGCACTATAGGGCACGAGCCTAATAGACTCCTGGCTTCTAGCATGTGGGAGCGGATCTCTTCCCAGAGTCCGCTGTAAATGAAGTACACGAGGCGGCTAGGCTCAACCAGATTCCTTAGCAGGTGGGGGGGTATTTCATCTAAGAGGAAGCAAGAATCCGTCCCCACTGCTGGTAAGAACCAAAGAAGTCTGGTAAAAGGTTCCAGCCTTACCAGAAACAGCAACAGCAGCAATTTGTTCAGGCCGTCCCGGTTACCCAACAGGGACAACCTGCTACTTCTAAGCAGAACCAGGCCCATCCTCCTGCTGTCTCCTCAATCACAACCTTCGACCTCCTACGCACTCTCGCCGGCCTTCAACCCTACGTATGAAGGTCAGGGCTAACCCTCTCCCTTTAACAGAACAATCGAGAGGTAGGGCGATAGGCCTTACTTTCGCCAGCGTGGCGCAGGGAGGGCGAACAAGGAGTAAGCAGTTCAGAGGAGGGCGTGGTGGTCAACCCGCCCATCAACAATGAGGCTCCCCAGGTAGGAGGGAGCTGTTCCTCTTCCGTCACAGGTGGGGGTTCAGCAATTGGGCACAGAGCATAGTGTCCAAAGGATTGGGTTGGAGTTGGATCAAAAGATCCTCCTCCAATCAAATCATTCCGCCAAATACCATCAAAGGAAATTGACAGATTATGCGGAGGAACTCCTTCAGAAAGGAGCTATTGCGAGAGTCAAGCATCTAAAATTTCAAGGGTCGCTTATTCAGCGTGCCAAAAGAAAGGCTCACAAAAAGAAGGGTAATCTTAGACTTTTTGTCAAGCTCAAACTCTTTCATTCGTTGCGACAAGTTCAAGATGGCTTACCCTCTTCGCAAGTAAGGACCTTACTCGCGTGGAGCCGTCACATGCTCCATCGATCTTACAGACGCATACTATCATATCCCTATAGCCAGACACTTCCGCCCATTCCTAGGATTCAGGCTAGGAAATCAGACATTCTCATTCAAAGTGATGCCCTTCGGTCTGAATGTAGCCCCAGGGTATTCACGAAAATAGCAGAAGTGGTTGTGCAGCAATTGAGAACTCAGGGAATCATGGTAGCAGCATCACCTCGACGATTGGTTTGATCTGGGGCACCAACAGTCGAGGAATGTCTCAAAGCCACCAAAAAGGTAGTTCACTTTCTGGAACATCTGGGGTTCCAGATAAAACAAAACGAAATCCAGACTTACCCCGGAGTCTCGTTTTCAGTGGCTGGGAATCCAATGGGATTTGTCTTCCCACAATCTGTCAATTCCAGTGGCCAAACGGAAGGAAATAGCAAAATCTGTCAGGCAATTTCTCAAATGCAAACAAACATCAAGGAGAAGCCAGGAAAGAATCCTAGGGTCCCTTCAGTTTGCTTCGGTAACAGATATCCTCCTGAAAGCAAGCAAAAAAAGATATAAATCGAGTTTGGCGATCGAGAGCAAAGCGCCAAATCTCGAGACAAGTTGTCAGTAATTCCACAGATCCTTCGCAATCAACTCCGTCCATGGTCAAAAGTAAAGAACTTAGCCAAGCGGGTACCCCTTCAATATCCCCTTCCAGTGTTAACCATTCACACGGATGCCTCCCTGTCCGGGTGGGGGGGATATTCTCAGTTCAAACAGTTCAGGGGACTTGGTCAGTTCAATTTCGCCAGCTCCACATAAACGTTCTGGAAGCAATGGCAGTATTTCTTACTTGAAGAGACTGCTTCCCCCGAAAAAGTCTCATCTAAGGCTAGTTTTGGACAGTGCAGTGGTAGTTCATTGCATCAACAGGGGAGGGTCCAAATCCAAGCATGTGAACCATGTCATGATAGCCATCTTTGCCCTAGCAAACAAACACAAATGGCATCTGTCCGCCACTCACCTGGCGGGGGTAAGAAATGTGATAGCAGACGCTTTGTCCCGGTCAGTCCCTCTGGAATCAGAATGGTCCCTAGACGACGGGTCATTCCAGTGGATATGCCGGAGAGTCCCAGGTCTCCAAGTAGATCTCTTCGCCTCACAAGCGAACCACAAGCTCCCTTGCTATGTGGCCCCCAACCTGGACCCTCTGGCTTATGCCACGGACGCCCTGTCGTTAGATTGGGATCAGTGGAGAAAAATTTATGTTTTTCCTCCAGTGAATCTCCTCTTGAAAGTCTTAAGCAAGCTGAGGACTTTCAAGGGAATAGTAGCTCTGATTGCACCGGACTGGCCCAAGAGCAACTGGTATCCTCTTCTTCTGGAATTGGGTCTCCGACCTCAACGGATTCCCAATCCCAAGTTTGCGGCTAATAAAGATGCTAATATTGATCCACAAAATATTCTCTTCCTAGAATCAGATAAGAGAGAGTCAACTATTAGACAATATGACTCAGCTGTTAAAAAATTAGCATCTTCCTGAAAGAATCAAACACTACAACCATGACAGTTAATCTAGCTATATCCTTTTTCAGATCCTTGTTGAAAAAAAAGGTTTAGCAGCTAGCACTATACTACTCATAAATCGGCTTTGAAGAAGATCTTTCAGTTAGGTTTTTCAGATAGATCTGACTGAATCTTATTTCACGTCTATTCCTAAAGCCTGTGCTAGACTTAGACCTCTCAAAGGCCTACTGCAGTTTCATGGTTCTTAAATGATTGTCCTCAAACTAAGCTTCAGATACTGAACAACTCCGTCTTGTACATTCATAAGTGCTTCTTTAGAAAGGACATTATTACTTTGTTTAATTCCTAGCTTCCAGGAAGCTAGAATTTCAGAACTGTCGGCTCTATCCAGAGATGCGGGTCATGTGGAATTCCTCCCCTCAGGAGAAGTTCTGCTTGCTCCGGATCGTAGTTTTGGCTAAAAATGAGGATCCTCTTGCAAGGTGGGCCCTTGGAAAGTCATCCCACTTCCGCAAGACCCTTCTCTTTGCCCAGTATCAACTTTAAGAGCCCTTTCTATCTCGTACATCCCTCAATCCTCAGGTCTCTCTTCATGAGAGAAAAAGGTGGTACTTTTTGTCAGTTTAAAGGTATTAGACACAAACCCTTTACTTCATTAAACAAGCCAATCCTGACTTCATTCCCAAAAGCACATGACATCAGGGGAGTAGCCACCTCAATTAATTACTTTCAACATATGAACTTTGAGGATCGTTAAAAAGTATACTGGATGGAAATCTCCGACAGTCTTTAAACGTCCATTATCTAAAGTCCTTGGAATCTTTAAAATTTTCAGCAGTAGCAGCGGGAAACATGTTTCTCCTGATACTGTATAGTAGTTGTAGTATAGATCCAGGTCTCCTTTCTACCTACCTCATCCAACATGCCTCACCCTATCGCCATGCTACTCGGATATCCTAGCCTTAGCGCGAAATCATATTAGTGGATTGTCCCTTATTTTTTTGCTAGGGACATCCACACTTTGTACTGATAATGTACTTCAGTGTACCTACCCTTATTTTTATGCTAGGGTAGGACACAATGTTTGTATATTTTGTAAATAAGTTATCTAAGTAAAATCTATTTGTTATATTACACTGCATTATTATAATTTTACTGTTTGTTTACTGTAATTTTAAGTACTTTACATTACTAACTTCTTTTATGTTACTGTTAGAATAAGTTAAACTTAAGTACTTAGTTTATATGCTGTAATTGATTTACTTATATTATATCCCTCATTTACAACTGCTTTTTTCATTTTGTCCCTTTTTTCCCATCTTGTCTGTTTTCTCTGGGTACTCTTTCATAGGCCGACACGAGCTGAGCCCAGAAAAGGGATTTGACGAAGGAAAAATCTATTTCTGGGTGATTGGCTCGTTGTCGCCCTATGAAACACCTGTATTGTTGCCCCCCCTGCAGGACAAGATGTTTTTTAGATTAAGGATGTCCGCTAGGGGCGCTGTTGTCCGTGGCGTCCTCTAGTAGTAGTAGTAGCGGCCGCATCGCCCGTTGGTATCAGCTCTCTCTGTGATTCTGATTGGAAGTTCTAATTGGTGAATGTCTCGTGGTAGTGTTCCCACTCGCCCCTATTGCCATACCGACACTTCTTTTTAAGAGTGAGCGAGTCAGTTTTACTGACATTTTCTTAATTTTTGTTTTTCTCTGGTAATTTTAGATTAATTTTTACCTAGAAAGAATGATATTAAGGATCCTTTCATAGGGCGACACGAGCCAATCACCCAGAAAATAGATTTTTCCTTCGTCAAAATCCCTTTTCTGGGTCGACCTGTGTTCTTCACCGGTGAAAACAACTAACAATTGATGCCTTCCAAGCCCAAGATTTCAAACAAGTAAACTTAATTGGGCAGAAATAAGATTTTTTGTTAATCATAATAAGTTTAACTTAATAGCAGAATTTAAACAATTTCAGGAAAACTTAATAATTAAACTTAAAAACTAAGACTTAGGATACAACTTATAATTAATTATGCTTAAATGTAACAGAATTAAATCAAAACATAAGTATCTTATTTGAGATAGATATTAAATAAGATTGAGGATAAGGCTGTCCGGAATTAAATACATAAGAACATCCTAACTTCATGTGGGGCGCCCGGTTCTGCCCTACTGAGGAGAGAGGCATCGTGGCGAGTATTAGTGCGGCAGGTAGAAAAGGAGGAGGGGGGTTGGGGGGAAGGGAAGAAATGGGATAGATAAATGAAGGACAGGAAGATACAGGAAATGTTATTCAGGGGAGACTAAACTCCGATGCTAGCAATATAGTTGAATCATTTTAGAGCTTGAATGAAAATGTTTTTTTAAACCAAATAGTGGTTGCGTTTTGAAAACTAAAGATTTGCCAACCTGTAGTATTTCTTAAAGATCTTCAAAATTGTCGTTTTCGTTGAAATAATTAATTGTGATGTAGCTACCGCCCGTAATCTCATGAGCATGAAAATGATACTCCGGTAGCCTGTTTTATGAAATAAAGTATCTGTTTAGGACATCATTCAGAAACCAAGTGACCTTTTGTGGACGGGTAGTTGGTCTAAGACGTGCACATGCTTTAGGGATGGATAAGAAATATGAATCTGCTAAATTTATATTGAATCTGACTTGAAATATCTTCTTCAAGGCTGATTTGGTTGTCGTAATGGTACTGGCGGCTAAGCCTTTTTCAAAAATTGTTCTAAAGAATGAAATGGCCAAATTTGGGGTCATTTGACAAATATCTGAATGCTTTAAGAATTCAGATAGTTTCTTAACAGCCGAGTCATATTGCCTAAGCGTTGAATCCCTTTTGTCTGATTCTATGAACATGACATTGTCCGGATCAAAACTCGCATCTTCTTGAGCCGCAAAACTTCATGAAATCCCATAAAGTTAGGGTTTTGCAGAATTCTTGAGGAAGCTGACACAATTTGAGTTTGTACTATGTATTTGTGTCAGTTCTGGGCGAGAGATCTGTTGTTTGGGATGGAGTTTCAGCTCTAACAGGAGCGGAAACCAGTTGCTTTTGGGCCAGTTGGGGGGCTACCAAGGCTACTTGTCCTTTGAAGGAACGTAGCTTGTGTAACACTTTCATCAGAAGATTTCACTGGGGAGGAACAGGTAAATCTTCTGCCAGAGATTCCAGTGTATCGTTAACGCGTCTGTGGCATAGGTCAGAGGGTCCAGGTTGGGGGCCACATAGCATGGGAGCTTGTGGTTGGACTTTGTTGCAAATAAGTCTACTTGTAGGCCTGGAACCTGATTGGAAATCCATCGAAACGAATTCGTGTCTAGGGACCATTCTGACTCTAGTGGTTTGGTCCTGGATAGAGCGTCCGCTATTACATTCCTGACTCCTGCCAGATAGGTTGCTGACAGGAACCAGTGCATTTTGCTGCCAAGGTAAATATTGCTATTAGAACATGATTCAGTTTGGGTGATTTGGAACCCCCCGTTTATATACATGGACCACCACTAGGCTGTCCGAGGACTATCCTCACAATGGTTGTTCTTGGGTGGAGACAAATTTTTTTTAATGTCAGAAAAACTCGCCATAGCTTCCAACACATTTTATGTGGAACTGTCTGAGACTGTTCGACCATTTCCCTTAGTTTTTCTGATGTTGAGAGTATCCTCCCCAACCAACCAATGAGTGACGCGTCTGTATGAATCGTCACCTTTGGAGGAGGAAAAATTGCATTGGCACTTGACCTGGAAAGATTCTTGGGATTTGCCCATGGGGAGAGTCTTTTCTTTTCGTCAATACAGGGGGAATTACTGAGACTTTGTCTCTGAGACGGTTTTTGTTGGCTCTCTTTCTCTAAACAACTCAATTGTATGTCTTTCAATTTGGCTTTTAGTAAGACGTCTGTTACTGATGTAAACTGCAGTAATCCGAGGATTCTCTCTTGAGTACGTCGAGATGAATTGTTTTGTAGGCCCACGTGCTGCCGCTACCGGGGTTTGCCTTATTGTAGCCCCGAAAAGAGCCACTGGCTTCATATACAGGGTTGAAGGCAGGGGAGGACATCCAGGCTGCTGTGGTAGCGGCCTGTGGGCCTTGTGGCGTCTGAAGAAGCACAAACTGTTGTTGCGGCGTGCTTTCGATCAGTCGATGGTTTTGACCTCTGGGTCAGAGGTACT